>NW_006800034.1:1735339-1833397 GCF_000485575.1 Poecilia formosa
AAAAAAAAAAAAAAAAAAACTACACAAAATATACGAGAATAAATAGTCCTGCCACAACAAAACTGAAGAACTGTGGTTAACATATTAAAGGCCAGCTTTTAAAAATTCATTTAAGACCTTAATTTTAGGTACATGCATGAATTTAAGACATTTTAAAGACTTTTTCTCAAACTACAAAAATCTGAAATTTTAACCTCTGACAGATCGCCAGCAAAATTGTCCACATTTGTAAAGAATGATTTTTAAGTAGATGCAAATACCTTCATTCCAGCGCTCAAGATTGTCTTTGCGTGTATTTTTTTCAAGCCTTGGACGGCCTCTTCGCCGTTTCATTGGTAAAGCTGATATCTTGTACTTTTGCATCTCTTCCTCCTCCTCGTCGTCGTCATCATCGTCTTCATCATCCTCCATCTCTCCCATCCTGGAGGTGTGCTCCAACCGGGGCATTGGACGCTCATCCTCCGAGTTGTCAAACGGTTCGTTCAGTACCTCTGTCGTCTCAGAGATTGTTTCTGTCGTTACGCTGCTGTTGATTCGCTTCCTTTTACGCCCTCGCTTCTTAAGAACCGCTGAGCTCTGAAGGATAAACAAACCAAACATCATAAATATAAAAGCTGAGTGAAATAGTTTTATTCCAATTGGAGCTAAAATTAGCCTGAGCTCCCAGACTAAATGTTGAAGTAGAAGAACTGAACAGAGATCTGTAAAATTCTCAAAGCTTGAGATATTGTTTTATCACCCAACTCTGCTTGTTGCTAACCGGTTTTGCTTGTTTGTTCGCTAATCTTCTCTACCGAACACTGGAGGCTTTTACTACAGGTGGATTTATACAGAAATTAAGTTACACAAGTGGGATCTATTTATTGAACCGGATTTTACGTATAGGTATCGGAATAAGATATACTGAAAACAAATCCACATCATACTTTAAAACTTCATTTTCATTCTGCTTCACAGTTATGCACTACTTTATGTTGGTCTATAACATAAAATTCAATTAAAATACATTTACATGTGTGGGTTTAATGTGGGAAAATATAAGTAGATGTCAAGGGGTTTAAATTTATTTTGAAAGGTAATTTAAGAAACAAAAATCTTCAGCTGTATTTAAGATTGTGTGATTAAAGTCACTGGAACTGTAGTTTTTCCAAATATTGTATTTTTAGAAGAATAATGAAAAGTCACCAAATGTAATATAAAGCAGACATTAAAAGCATTACAATGGCATTAATAGCTCTAGAGAAAATAGTTCTATTTGTGAGAGTTATTGCAAGTCCAGCTCCTATTCTTTAATTTCCAAGCATGCCACTGAAAAATCTGGGGCCACAGAGCAATTTCCTTTCACCCTTCCCCTTACTCTGCAAAAAAAACAGTGTTGCACTATCCCATTAGAAATGTTGAATAAAGGGCTAAGAATGACAGTTGAGGAGTGAAATAAGATCCAGCGTGAAAAGCAATGCAGCACAGTGTGGAAAACCACAAATGAGAAAGTCAAGAGTAAGCAGACCACAGTCTATATTTTACATTCTTCAGTTGTTTCCCACTGACTTGCCTGCGACTCTTCTTCAAAACCCCTTTCACAAGCAGAATGTGAAATCAATACTGTAACTAAGGCACTAAATAAACTCAGCCGGCCAGTATCGGGGCATTTTCTGGTTCGGTGTAATATTATCTGTAGCACAAGGGGGCAGTGCCTTATAGAAAGAACAGATGTGAGGAGCAACAGAAGAGGGCGGTAAATTAACCATGACCGCTGACAATAGAACAAGGTTTAGCCTGCAAAGTCTCGACACCAGCAGTGAAAACACAATCCATTATCTACTGCTGCAGGCACACAGGGGACGCTGCAGAAGACAGGATGGAGCTACTGGAGCCTGAGCACACTTTATGAGTGATTATTAAAACTTATATCACATGCAAGTAAACAAGATGCTCTTTAATGAGGGGAAATGCCTCGCTAAAGACTCATCAACGTGGTAATCACATGGAGGACAGATCAAACAGTAAAAGTCACCTTTCTCTTGGCTGAAAGCAATTCGTGAGCTTTTGTCAGGATGGGTGGAGAGCCATCGGAGTCGTCGTCGGCGTCACTCATGACCTCCGGTCGGGGGACGCGCCTGGACCACGGAGGGGCCGGCCGGCGCTCGTAGGTCCTGTAGGGAATCTTGCAGTGGACCTTGGTGAGAGGTTGCCTGCTTCCATGAGTCATCATGTAGCTCTCCCTCTCTTCCTTCTCCCAGCAGCTGGCCTGTTCCTTCAGCCGCTCGGCCTGGTAATTAAACGGACAAGATGCATTATCTCTGGGAAAGGAGCGTGCACAGATAAAAAAAAAAAAAGAAAAACATCTGAGCAACAAGGCTAATGGGAAAACAAGAGATTTGAATTAACATCATGACAAATGAATCATTGCAGGTTTCTTCCAGATAATATGAGCAGCATCCTGATTGGATGTCTGCCCGTCAGGATGAAAACATTTCTGTAAAGCAACCGTACAGAGATTGCATTTCATGGTTTATTCAGTACTATCAATTATATGATGATTTAGGGGTAATTTTGCACAACATTAGATGCCTGCTGAAAGTCAAAGTGAATTTCTCATTATTGGCCTCAATTTAAACTCCTCAGCCAATCTAACATACATCTGCTAAAAGCATTTCAGGTACGTGGAGACAAATAACTACCGGGATAGCTCAATAAAATGTTAATTTACTTTAGTATGATTCTGTTCAAAAGTGAAAAACCTATTGCATAAATTCATTACACACAGTTGCTGAAAAAGCATTGTCAATAATATAGATGGAAAGTTGAGTGGAAGGAAGAAATGAGTTAGAAAAAGACGCAAAGGACATGAACCATAACTGTCAAGATGTGAAATTTGACAATATGTAAATAATCATCAAATTTCCCTTTCTGAACTGATTTCATAAAATAAACTATATTTTTGATGACATTCCGACTTTTTGAGGTGTACATGCATTTTGTTGCTCTCAAGCGCAGAAACCTACATCCATCTCTGCCTCCCTTTCTTCCTCAGACAGGACAGCGTTCAGAGTGGTGGAGGGAGTCCAGCGCAGGGCGTCCGGGTCCACCTCATTCTTGCGCGGGTTAGCCCTCAGCCTCTCCATGTGCCTCTGAATCAGCTGCTCTCTTCTGACCAACACAGTCCTACAACACAGAGGAGCAGAGCGCATGAATTAGGAGTCAGAGTGGAGAGAGAAGCGAGGCGGGGGGGGATGTGCAGTTAAACACAAGCACAAAGACAAGCTCTTCGGGACCGCAGGTGCTCCATGTCCTTGGGGGTACTTAACCTGACTTACTTCTGTCAATATTCAGCAGCATTAATGGATATGCTGTTAAAAATACTCCCTGGCCTGGATAAGTCAGACGGCATGCAGAAGCGGCAACTGAAGGAGAGAGTGGCTGTGAAACTGACCTGCCGTCCCGTCTGTCAATCATGCCAAGCTGCTGGAGAGTGGCGGCGATGTCATGTGGACACATCCCAGTGGCCCTGCTGATTCCTTTAACGCTGATGTGTTTATCTGGGTGCTTATAAAGGTGCTCCAGCATGACACTTTTCCAATATGCCAGGTAGGATAAGCGACCCAGTTCTGACAGCGGCTTCTCTGGGGAGCCAGCTTGTCCTTCTTGTCTGGTGAGGAGGTAACCTAAAAAGACACGAATCAAACACACACAAGGAAAAAAAATGCTTTAGTCAAGCTAAACAGTGCCGCTGGGTTGTTTCCTTACATATTCAATGAGGTCAGAATGTGACAAAGAAGGCATCGTTTTATGTCGTCAGCCACGGCTAGCGAGCTACGATGGAGGCTGATAAAGGAATGGTGCAATGCAAAAGTTTTGTTGACTTACAAGCCCAAATTTAAGTGAATTTTAACAGGATTTTATTTGATATACCAAATAAAGTCAAATATAACTGTAAAGCTGAAAGAAAATAAATTTTTAAAAATCTGAAAAGTGTGGCATGCTTTTACATTCTACCCACTTCCCATCCCCCCTCCCCCCCAACACCCTTAAAATAAAATCTAATGCCACCATTTAAGTAGGCAGAGCCAAGTGGTGTCAAAATAAAACAAGATCCTTGCCTAATTGTACGCCAAGGAAAGGCCTGGAGTGTGGTGACTGAGTGAAAACAATGTATCGTTTACATATGAGGTTGTAATTATGCATTTGTGACATGTGAATACTGCTTTAGTCTTTTTCTTTATATCATTAGAAATTAGAAGTTAGTTCATTGGGCTTTGGAGGTGTGTAACTAGAAGGTTGCTTTTGAGACTTGTGAAGTAATTACCATATTAAATTCACAATTATGCACTATTGTGTTCCATCACATGCAATCCAAATGAAATATCTAAACGTTTCTGGTTGTAACGCAGCAAAATGCGGAAAAAGCTTACGGGATGCGAGTTCTTTAGCCTGGCACTATAAAGGAGCCAAACGGAGAAGCAACTGAATGTCATTGCTCACATGACTGTGCTAAGGACAGATAATGAACAAGAAAAAATCTAATATGTATGCGAGTGTAATTAGTTTCATGGCCACCCTGTAAAGGGTCATCCATTACGAGAGACATGAAATTAATTAATGCCTTTTAACGACACCCACTTCTGAGAGCCAAACAAGCACATCTAATGGCAGAACAGTGAACATATAACAATATTTCACTGATTGTGGCAATATTTATAACTAAAGCTAATATAATGAGCCTGTGATTGCAATGAATATAGCAATGAAATTAAACGAGAAAAACATTTCCTGCTCTTTTCTGTTCCGAGTTCAAAGGGAATATTTTCCTAGCAAACGCGTATTTTTGGAGCTACCTGTGAAAATGTGTTCCTCCAAAACAATCCAATATAACAGAAAATCTTAATCTAAACAACTTCCAGCACCAAAGCTACATTTTCCAATAAAGCCTTCAAAGAGCTCAGAACTCAGCTGCGTTCAATCTCCCTTAATCCCCGTCTTTGTTATCTGCTCACTCTCAATATCACAGATCCTCTCGCATCTCTGTGTCTCAATGGCTCCCAAAAGTGAACAGGAAATCAAATGCTCCATTACCGCCCTCCCTCCCGTGCGCTCTCCTCCCGTTTCCCCCCCATACACATTTCTTACACAAACAAAGTCAACAATTCTTGAATTTTTTTTATTTTTTATTTAAAAATGCCTATACGGACAAAAAAAACCTGCCAGGCTAAACACAGAAATCCACTCAAGGCAGCAACTGTTTTCTTAAGTGGACCGCAGAGCTATAAATATTGTATGTGCTGCATTTACTACCACTCAAACATAAAAGCAGCATCTACACCTCGTCACAAGTCAACAAGAGAGAATTGGGGGCTGTTATATTGTATAGAAATAGCCGTTTAGGTGAAAACACTACTAGGGATCGAATAACACAAGCAGCCACAATATTGTTTTTCGCTCCTAATCATGTGTGATTGCCTAAGCACTGCACATGAATGCTCTTGATTAGACCCTTTCAAAGCCTTAACAAAATAACAGCACCTTGCCACAAGCTGCAAATCTCCCTTTTAATCTAAAATTATTTGCAAAGACCAATAAAATAGGTGAAATTGTGTTTCTGGTGGTCCAAAAACAAGCATTAAAGAACTTACTGAAATCAATGAGAAACCTTCCAAATCCTTGCCTTTGGTACTGAGGCATAATCATTATGCAGGAGACATTGTACTTCTGCTGGCAAAGCTTTTCCTGAGGGAAGGAGAAACAGATCAAGTATGTCAGAGCTCTGCTGAAGCTGGCAATTTACTGCCCCTGCCACTGTCCTTGTCTTTACACACAAAACACACACTAACACACATAATTGCTTTCAATTTAAGAGCACGGCTGAGTGAGAAATTAGGTACGCAACTGATGATTATCAGTAAATCAGCTTGATGAGAGAATCTGTTATTTAGCTAGTCAGAGTTGTTCGGCAAAGCCAACATTATTAGAAATATACTTCAAATCCTCCCCAAATCAGTTTCAAAAATTAATTTCCATGCTGGAAAAGCAGACTTATTGCACTGAGGTCTTTTTGTAATCGTTTAAAAAAAATGAAGTGCCGTAATCCGTAGTTTCCCATAAAATCACCCTGTAATCCATACCTTGGAGAAATAGCCCACAAGATGACAGCCTTTCTCATCATTCTTCGTAAGTATGTAGAAGAGGAAAGGCTCCACATCATAATACAAGGTCTTGTGATCCAGGAAAAGCTTGGCTAACAGGCAGAGGTTTTGGCAGAAGAGTTTGCTGACATTTCCATCAACCTAAACACGGAAAAACAGAGGAGAGAGAAAAAGAAAGAAAGCAAGGGGACAGTGTTTAAGCAGCTTGTATATTTCCCCCTGCTCATTCCTGACCTCATTCATTGGTGAAATCTCATGCTGTACACAGTTGTTGCTCTGTTGTCATAAAGGAGAGCTGACCTCAAACACGGAAAGGTTGTCCTTTCTGTAGATTTCGGTGGCGGGAGGGTGAAACCAGCCACACTTCTTTGTGTGTCTCTGGAGAATGTTTTTGCTTCTCATATACTTCAGGCAGAACTCACACAGATAAAGCTTTTGTAATCTGTTGGAGGCAATAGTTAAAGTTAAGTTTAGACTTCTAGTATGAGAGGGATTCACAACAGAACCAAGAAAAGAAGGAAACTTCTGAGGCAGAAACAAACATCACCTTGAATATTCAGGCGGGTACGGCGACGAGTACCAGGTCTGGATCTCGTACTTCCCGAACTCGATGACAGCGGGACGCCGGACGAAGTCCGTGTTTGTTAGAGAGCCAGTTTTCTATGAGAGATGAAGAAACGCTTAGCGACTCTAATCATTTAAAGTTTCATTGCTTCTTATCATCAGTAAAATGTTATTATATTGAAAGAAATTCAGTTTAAGCTTCCCGTGAGGGAACAACAGATACATCAAGATACATGAGAACAAGATGGGCCTCTTTAACACAGTAAGAGCAATTTTATGGTTGTCAAATCAGTCATTGTGATAGTCTGAGCATGTGCCTGTTTTTCTATCATCCAACTGGGAAATGTTGGATGATGGAACGTTTCCTAGTTGTTTCCATCATCCATACGATCAGATGATCATTTCAGTCAAACCATAACAGATTTTGTTGCATTCACCAATTTAACTAACAACCACAGAAAGCGGAATCATAGTAAATTACATGTAACATAGATGTAAATGATGAGTCCGTAGACATTTTTACAAACTTGAAGAGGTTTCCAGAGTCAATTTTTCAAAGTTCTCTGTCCTTTTTAACCCATTTTTAGCCCCTGGGATGTCCAATTTATTTTTGCTTATATTTAAAGTATAGAAACAGTCCCTGTAAGTTTCCAGAAAATAGTTCAGAGGTAAAGGTTTGCATACAGTTACGGATGGATGAATAATAGCTGGCTGCAGCTCTCATAAAAAAATGGGATAAGTGATTGTGTGGGTGGGTTAACAGCCTCTCCCTGCTTTATCCCCGTACTTTGCCGACATGTAAAGCCATGCAGAAATCGCAAATCGCAACATTCCCCACACTTTTCTTATCCCACTTCTCACCTGAGCAGCAAGTTCCTGAACACGAGTGAACGTCTCAATGTCTTCCTCCGAGACGTGATCTCTGGACATGGCTGCCAAGTCTGCTTGGGCCTCCTGCTTCACATGCAGCGTGCTGAGGTGGCCTGTCACAGGCACAATAAGAAATCAACACCAACGCATCAAACACCAGCCTGTTTAAAGCAGCCGCAGCTGAATAATCTCATAAATGCATTCTATGCAAATGTTCTTATACTGTGAGCACTGCTGCCGAGTCTCTGAGGAATTTCATAATGTATCATCTTTGCATGTTTGTATTAAAATCCCTAATGTAATGAAGTGAAACTAAATCACTCTAATTGCGTAACCGCTTTCATGTGCTTAGTCATCCACCAAGACAGTTTCCCATGAATTAAGAAGCCGATGCAGTGAGGGGAGCGAGTGTCGACATGAAAAGCAACTGATGTTGGAAAGCAGGCAGTAATTTTATGAAAGACATCAACAACATGACTTAACCACCAAAACAAAAACCCATTAGGAGTGGAAGTGAAGTGTCATCAGCATATTTATGGATATACAGTACCTTGCACATGCATTTATACTCTGAACGTCTTGGCATGTTTATGAAGTTACAACCACAAACTTAAAACGTTTCTAATATGATTTCAGTGACATACCAGCACAAAATAGTGCATAATTGCAAGCAGGAATGAAAAGGGTGCATGGCTCTCACACCCTTTTACAAGTAAGATTCAAAAACATGTTGACAATTGTGGCATGCATTTGTATTTACCACCACTCTAATCTGATAATGTCATGAATTGAATCCAGTTGAACCATTTGCCTTCAAATGTTCCCAAATTAGCCTTATTCAGCCTCGTATCTGGAAATGGAAAGAGTATACCAAACTGCATTTTTACTACCCAAACTGACTGAGTGGGCAAAGTGAGAATTAATCAGAGAAGCAGCCAAGAGGTCCATGGTAACTCTGGAGGACTAGGAATCCAATCTGTTGATAGGACATCTATTAGTTGTACTTTCCACAAATCTGTCTTTAATGAAAGAGTGGCAAGAAGAAAATAGTTGTTCAAGGAAAAGTATAACACGTCCAACACTAAAGTGGACTCAAGTGATTTTACTTTTTGACCTTCAGTTGCTTTTCCTCAGTAGAGACAGGAGAGCTGGTCAGAGTTGATAGGCAATCCTGGAAGAAAACCCCTTAGAGGCTGCAAAAGGTTTGTATTCCACCAGGACAACAACCCTAAATACACAGAGCTGAAATAGGATTTAGACTGAGAATCCGTGGTGAGACTTCACAATTTAAGTTCAAAGACCTTACTCTTCTATTTTGGCTTTTCCCTTCAGCACTCTATTTAGTCCTACCCTCACACCAACTAACTTCATGTCTTCTTTCAGCACATCCATAAATTCCTCTTGACCTCCCAACCTGTGGTTCCATCCTCAGCATCCTTCTGCTGATATAAATGTTGTGTCTCCTCTGCACATGTCCAAACCACCTGGCCTCTCTGATTTTATCTCTTAAAACATCTAACTTGAGCTGTCCATCCAATGTACTCAAACTTGATTCTATCCATCCACGTCACTCACAAAGACAACCTCAACATCTTGGGCTCTGAAACCTCCAGTTCTGCCTCCCGACTGTTCCTCACAGGAACTGTTTCGCTCATCTGCAAACATCACAGTCCATGGAGACTCCACTCTAAACTCAACTGTCTTCCTGTCCATCACCAAAGCAAACAAGATGGAGCTTAGAGCTGACCTTTGACGAAGTCCCACATCCACCTTGAACTCCTCCGTCACTCCTACAGCACATCTCACTGCTGTCTCACAGCTCTCATACACGTCCTACACCACAGCTGTTCTCAGATGGTCTCGACTTAAACCGACAGAGCATGACCTATTTTGCATTTAGTCTGTGGATGTACAAAGCTCTTAGAGACATAACCCAGCTAACATAACCCAGCAGTTGTAATAGTAGCAAAACTTAGTTCTACAAAGTATATATTTAAAGGTGACTACAAATGCACACCAAACATTAAAAAAAAGGGGTGAGAACTAGTCGTCACCTTTAGATTAATGCTTCATATTGCTCCATCACAAAAAAAAAAAACACATAAACCCCAATGACGGTTCAAAGTTTGTGGTTGTACTGTGACAAAATGTGAAAAAACAACCATGGGTATAAACACCTTTGCAAGGCAATATATACTGCTGCTTGTTTGAGCAGGAGCTCAAAACTCCTTCAAGTATGTATATCCTTTAGTTTTTCTTCTGTTATTATTCCTACCAGGACTTCATTCTGGTGGACAGTAAGATGTGAGGGTGAGTGCACTTCTGGGTGTAATCATCGTGTCAGCTCTGAGTCAACTTGGGTGGCTGAATTACTGGGTTGTGTGCGCCTAATGACCACTGGAAGTGAGGCTGAGAAGACACGGTGGGATGAGGAGGAGCGCAATGTGACTACAGGCTCTACTGTGTGGTGATCACAATGTGCGCACTATTGGAGAGGGTCAAGGACAGAGCAAGGAGCGGTATGAGGGAGTTAGTGGGCCATGCACTATGACAAAAAGCCAACGGGCGAGAAGATGGAAGCCATTGAAACTTCGCAGCCAAGTCAAAACGCAACGAAACTGTGTTAATGAACTAAAACTAATTCAAAACAGGAGGAGGATTAGTAGCCTGTTAGAATGTTGAGGGTGACTTCAAAAAGAAAATATTAGCTCTACAACTGCTAGTGTCAAGCTTAACAAAAAAAAAGAGAAAAAAAAAAAAAAAAAGAAGAAGCTTAAAGATGTGGAGACGCAGGTCTTGACTGGTATTTTGAGCCTTGCTTACCATGATTATTCTCAGGCTTAATTCTTCCATCTGTCAAGTCTCCCTTTTCTGGTGAGGTGGCTCCGTTGTGAGCTCTCACTCTATACTTCAGTCTGCCTAGTGTCCTGTGATTTTTAAGGAAAGGGTTGCATTTGAAATGACTGACCATCTTAAAAGGGGGTCCTCTGAGTCGACCAGACCCTGCAGAGGTGGGGTGGAACCTATTTTTGCTAAACTCGTTCTTTCCAAGGCACTGGGACAAGTCCTGCTTATAGGGCCTGCGCTTAGGTGGTGCGTAGCACGGTAGTCTCTTTTTCCGCGACTGTCCCTGAGTCGTGTAAATATGAGAGAGTCCATCAAAGAGTCCCTTCAGTTGGCTGCTACTGCAGAGACTACCCAGGGAAGGAACACTAGACTGGCTGGAAGAGCTCTGAGGCGAGTTCGCCGAGGTGGAGCTGCTGGTCACCTGCGGGGGGGAGCTAAGTCCTGGTGACGTGGAAGTGGCAGGAAGTGCAGAGGATGTCGGGGTTATCTTATGAGGGGCATCAGCAGCAAAGGCGAACGGTTCTGGACGCTGGGACAGCTTGGGCGTGCCCTTGTCTCTAGAGCTCAACTCTATGGCTACGGCTCGCGAGCGACGACCCACAGGGGAAGGAGTAAAGAATTTGGAAAGCCCATCAATAAGCCCTTTGGTTTTCTTGTTAACAGTGAGTGTGGCTGGGGTGGAGGTGGGCGTGAGGGAGGGAGTGGTGGTGGTGGGAGGGGAGGGGGTGAATTGGGAGGCGTTGACCGCACAACAAGGCTCTGCGACAGTCAATCTGTCTCTGGCGTCCTTCACAGATGCAGCATGACCAGATGAAGGTGTGGAACAGACGGTAATCTTTTGACCCCTACCAGGTGACCCCCTTCCTCCAAGTGCTACCATGGAGCCATCACCACTGGTTACAGACCTGCAGTGACAAGAAGAAGGAGTCTGTTGTTAGAAGGCAGCAGCATTACTTATTAAGAAATTAGAATATCAATCAAGAGTAAAAAAAAAATAAATAAATAAATCAAATTAATACTAATGAAAACCCAAATTAAGTTTCTCAGAAAATTTGTATATTACATACAAATAGTACACAGAAGAATTACACAGATTCTTCTGAGTCAAATAATCTTTGTAAGCCCCCTGAATGTCTTTGGTGTGCATCATGTTCCTTGTAAAAATACTTGAGATTCTCCATGGGGTTTAGTTTAGGTGAGCTTGCTTGTGGGCTGTGATACCATGTTCATTAAGTATTAGTACTTTTGGCAGTGTGACAAGACCCTAAGTCCTGCTTGGAAACTAAATCAGCATCTCCATAAAGCTTGTCAGCAATGGGAAACATGAAGTGCTCTAAAATTTCCTGGTAGACAGCTGTGCTGACTTTGGACTTGATAAAACACATTGGACCAACACCAGCAGATGTCACGGCTCCCAAAATCATCATTCACTGTGGAAACTTCACACTGGACTTACAGCAATTTGCATTCTGTGCCTCTCCCCTCTTCCTCCAGACTCTGGGAGCTTGATTTCTAAATTAAATGCAGATTTGACTTTCATTTAAAAGTATCTGGACCACTGAGCAACAATTCAGCACTTTTTCTCTTTAACCCAAACTTTGACTTTGTGTCAGATTCATGTGAGACAGCTGTAGTTCAAGTCCTGGATGCATCTGTGTCTAGTGGCTCATAAAGCTCCAACTCCAACCGCAATGCACAGTTTGTGAATCTTTTGAATGAGCTTTGTTTCACAATCTTTTCAAGATGGCGTGTTTTCCTGGACCCTTTTCTAACCGACCTTTTTCTCGCACTTAACTTTCTACTAACATGCTGGGGTATAGCAATTTAGGCGGCCAGCTTTATTTCTGGTAGTTTTTATGTCCAAGTTGTATTATTTTAACTGTGTTTTAAGAATAAATGGGCACTGACATTACACTAAATGGAAAATTCATCTGTTGCCTAATAAGACACCATTACTTTAAACAGTGCACACTTACATTCTTTGTTTGAGCTTATTTTTCGGTCGTCCAATCGGCTTTGCATATCGACGCTTGATCTCGTCAGCCTTCCTGTGCAGCAGCTTTTTGCCGTTCTCCTTCGGCCTGCACACTTGGCAGATCCAGGTTCCTGGAGGGCATCCAAGCAGAGAAGTACCATTTTATTTTTGGTAGGGTTCATCAAGCAAGGGGACAAACAGCACATTCATTTCAAACATTTCCTTTAATGCACAGCGCTGGCGAGAATCCCACCAGCTTACAATGACCAATCAATTACTCAGCACAAAGCGAAAATCCATAGGAAAAACATGGGGTCAATTCTCTGGCTGGTGAAATAGACTTCGTGTCAGCTTGTTGAGCTGAGCTATGTGACTTGTATGCACTGCCTGCCAAATACCCAACTACAGTACGTGTGGCATCATTACAAGCCTTGCTGTAGGGTCAGTACTGTAATCCAGAGATAGAAGATCTCCCCAGGGATGCTGGGACAATTTGATATGCATGCAAAGCCCCTAATAAGCCACTGCTGCTTCTTGGTGTGCTGAGTGACAGCCCCAAACGGCCGTCTGTGAAGCAAAGGCTTTGAATTGACAGCAGAAGGGGAGCAAGCAGAGAAGGCAGACAGTGTAAACACCTCACCTTTTGGCATTCTTGAAAGTGGCGGATCACAGCATTCCATGTGAAAGCCCCGATCGCACGAATCGCAGAAAAGCATCTCGTCCTGAAAGGGAACAGCAGGTGTGTGTAAGTGACGTCCCAGCTGCATACGTGTAACACCACTGTCATTTAACGTCTTTAGGAGAAATAAGCCCAACTCTGCACACGAGAGGGTTTGCAAATCTTGACAAATCCTCCGAGATCTACCGTCAAGCCATCGGCACTAAAAAGGGTGTATTATAGATGAACACATTATACTCACAGCATTTTTCCCCTGTATTCGACAGGAGCTGCAGGTTTTGCATTCAATGCACTGCCACCGTAATCTCTTTACATTTGAGGTCAGCTCGGGGGAGAACTTTAGACATGATGGATGCCCTTGAGAAACGACAACACATTTTAGTATGACATGCTTCTACCAGCGCAGGCTTGAGTCAACAAGCAACAGCTATCGTTTTCCATCTCTTCACACATTAAAGTTAAACATTAACACCAAAAATCATAAAAACAATGGTGTGCCTGTGTGTCCGCGCCACTCTCTCTCCTCGCCACGACTTCTGCCTAAAAACAGTATGATCAAACATCTGAGCTGCTAATTACAGATAATTTGATCTTAATGAGGCAGAAACAGCAGCAGAGCTCTTTCTAATGGAAGGCGATCCATGAAAGTCATGTAAAAAGCTCGCCATCTCTCTCACGCTGCTCCCTCTCATGGTTGTAAAACAGCTGTTTTACAGTGAGAGCACAATTTGTGTACACTAAAAGTGGTTAATGAAAACCACCTCGACGGCGCTCTGTCAAATTTGAGCTATAAAAATGTCACCAGGAGAACAATTCCTTATGGCGTTTAAAATAATTGTTCAAACATAAATGACTCCTTGGTTGAGGTAATTTTACGGGAACAAAGGACCACTAAAAGGAATACCAACAATCTGCCGTGAGGCAGGAACGGGGCCATAACTGGGACGTTCTACTCCACAACCTGAACTGGAGAAAAAAAATGACTTGTATTGATTTTGGACTTTGACAGTCACCTGGAATAGTTTTACTCCTGCCAGACTTGCAATTCACAAAGTTAGATTTTTTTGTTTTTTTGAATGTTTGGATAAGTCAAGAAAAAAAATGGATTTCCAAATTGCATTCCATGCCACATTGTCTAAATCCATCTGTTTGTTCACCCAATCCAGCAAGACTTCATTAAACACAATAAAGATGGATGAGAAAAAGAAAAAAAAACACAGTCACCATTTATCTGACTTTTAATAAAGGCTATCATTTCATCATCTTAAATGTTAGAGAAAAGTCAAGCAGAGTAAAACAAATTTGCATCTGTAAAAATATATAAATCACACTGAATAAGTTAAAAAAGTTGGCCTTTAGGAAATGGCAGAATGTGCATATTTTGGGGGGAGTTTTATTATGTGTTACATTTGCACCACATGATTTAATTAGACTCTCAGCATCGCCAGAAGCTGCGACTTCTTAGCTCGCACCAAAAGAGTCAATCATCCGTCCGCAATGTAACGCTACACCGATTCTAGATAAAAACCCACCAGTCCATTTAAACACTTACAGTTTCCATAAAGTTGACTCTAGTAAGACAGTTGTATGCTCAGTGACGACAAAAAAAAAAAAAAAACAGGAAAGTTTGCTTACAGGGCAACTTTCTGAATAAATCTTCAAGCAGGATGCTACTTTTTATGAGGCCAACACAATTTTTGCTTCAGTGAGTCGTCAATTATTTCAAATTCACGGGCACAACAATGTCTTCTCTGGTCTGTGTATAATAAATTCTTTTTGCTATAATAAAACTTCAAAACTGAGGCAAGTCTAAAATAATTGCTTCTATGCAGTGTTGGTTGTTTGTATTTGAGGACAACCATGTGTTTGTGTGAAACTGGCTATGCTCTCAGCAGGTCCTTTAAAATGTTTGCTGGACTTTTAAAAAATGTTTCAGCTTTATATAAGTTATGGCATTAAAACAAGTTGAACTTCACTGCAGAGGTCTAAAGCTGTGATGGGAAAATCAGTCAACAGGACAACTTTTACTCTTGCACGCTACAAATCTGGCTTTTATGTAAAGGAGTTGGATGTGATGGCAGCACCATGTTGAGGACATTACTGGTCAGAAACACTATCCATCAAATCTGACTCTGATTGGTTCAAGATATGAAAAGCCCATAAGGATCAAAAAAGTTGTTCTTTAAAGTCTTTTCTTTGATGCTTTTCAAATTTTATTTATTTATTTTTTTTGGGGGGGGGCGGAGGATACTTTGAAAATATCCTGTCTTTCACTTTTTATATCACAACTACGACTACCTATCCTGAACATTTTTCCCACCTCTAATCCATCCCAATTCCAATTTTTGTGCTACTTTTTTAACGTCACTTTAGTGTCTGTAACAGAAAGCAATGATTTTGAAAACGTTTGCTCAATGAAGCGTTACAGAAGCCTGCTTACCACTGCTTCCACAGTCTGCACAGGACAGCAGCTCTTCCGGCCGCTTGTCCCGATTTGACTCCTTCGTCCCGAGACAGAAACTGCATATTGGGATGGGGTCGACCCGGAGCTGAGTGGAGAAAAAGAACAGAAAGAAACTATTTAAAACGCATGAATAGGAAGTAGCTATTAGCATGTTTCGGTGCGAACTTTAAGAGATGACTGTAGTATTATCTCTGGTTGAGTCAAAGAGGATAAAACTAGTCTGTGGGTTTAATAAAACAGTGGCAAAAATATCATCTGAAAGCAGAAGCTCAGAAAATGGGGGGGGGGAAGAGAGGAGTTCTCACAGACTAGAAATGAATAATAAATGGCTTTCATCCTCAGAGAAATGCTGCGTTTGAGATCCACCTCTTTTTATCCATTACATCTGAATGTGTAAGTGATCTTGGTAATCATAGTTTAAGGGCTTAATCCAATTCTTAAAGCTTGCACTCGAGTCTGAAAGGATTAACCAGCATGTAATCAAATTACCTCAATAATATAACATGCTCTCATTGTTACTGCCGTGATCCACTGTAAATGTTGCAAGTCTCAGAACAAACACTCATTTAAGGGCTTATGGCACAGTTCAGGAGTAAAATATGAGCTCGAGGTTTAAGAGGATTTCTCCCCATTGATCACTCAGAATGAAGGAAGGTAAAGGAAACTTAAGTGTCATAACTTGACACAGGAGCGGTCTAAACGTAACCGATCATATGTGGAAATCAAGATCAGACATAAACGGCTCAAGCGGAGCAGCAAACAGACTACTGGGAGGAAGTTCATAATGGAAAATAACACTCTCTGGGTGTGACCATAAATAACCCACCTCATCATCAGTTTACACACTAAGGCCTTACCAACTGACTTCGGCTCTGAATGGCACTCTGGGGATGCCCATAATTAGTTCCTGGTTTCTATGACGCAGATCAGCATCCTGAGTCAAACCAAATTTGCATCTTTCAAATCTACCCCGGTGCTGACCTTGAGCTGGCCTCCACTCAATCACACAGAGGTGGACATTTTATTTGTCATTTCCTTTACGTCAATACACACAAAGTAGGAGGAGCTGGAGCACTTTTATTTTAATCTGTCACACCATCCAAATGATGCCCAGGGGGGTGGGAAGCAGAGGCCGTTTGGTCATTGTTCCTGGCTCCATCAATGTGTTGTTGTAGAGAGGGGAAGCAGTTTACTTCCACGTCGATGATTGCTCTATTTTCCAACCTGCCAGGTCAATATCTGGGGCATTAGGTGAACCAGAAGCGACTGGAAAAGAGGAAAGTCCACAAAAATTTGCGACTGCTTGATAAAAATACTTAAAATAAAATTTATTGGACTCAATTGAGTTTTACAGTTATTTTCTGATATTGGCTACGGAAGACCGTTTGGCATTCTTATTACACGATTTCACTCAGTTTGTGGTAAAAAAAATACTTAATCAACGGTCGAAAGCAATTCATGCAGCTTTGACAAACGTTAAAAAAAAAAACCCCAAAAAAACCATATAACTCTAACCAACCGGACATGGGTCGTTCAGCATACCAACACTTTGCGTTTCAATACTGCAAACCTTTTCATCATACCACTTCAATGTTTTGCAATGCTTTTAATGAGTTGTTGGAGAAAGAGCCAGAGCGACTTGAGTTTTTTTCTGGCTTTATCGAGTGCAGATTAATGAAACATTCCCCTTCTTCCAATTGTTGGTGCCCGCTCCCTGTCAGCTGGCCTAAATAGAGAAACTATACTTTTACTTCATCAACAAGAAAGAGAAACTCAACTCTTTGCAAACACTCCTGCTCATTAAAACAGACCGTCTTGTGGAAACTAAGCAGGATCCTATGACACTGCTTCAAAACAGTTGGCAAGCTACAAGTGATGAGCTTGGAAAGCAGTTGACTGCAGGCTTTATACTGCAGCAGATAGGCCAGCTAACATAAAATATATATTTTAGTTATTCTACAAAGAGTGAAATCATTCTACTGAAATCATTGCATAACTCAAGACCACCCATCCATCCATCCATCCATCCATCTTCTTCCGCTTATCCGGGATCGGGTCGCGGGGGCAGCAGCTTCAGAAGGGAGGCCCAGACTTCCCTCTCCCCAGCCACTTGTTCCAGCTCCTCCGGGGGAACCCCAAGGCGTTCCCAGGCCAGCCGAGAGACATAGTCCCTCGGCATAGACCACCATACTATGATAATCTCATGTTACCCCATGTCTAAACAACAACATAAGGGGGAAACAACACATGCAAGAACCACATTAGCTACAGCCTCTCTTCCAAAGTAGTAGTCTGGAATAGAACAGAAAATATGTGACTTTTATTAAAAGTTCAAAGTTGATACATTTATGGCCCAAAAATGTTAGTTAGTTGTTATGTGTTCAAAAAGTAGGAAATAGGGAAATCAATTGGCTGATTTTGATCTTTGATTGACTGATTAATTCGTGTTTTATACTTTTGAGTTCCAAAAAAATTAGCAAGCAAACTGACAATGTAGTAACATTTCCAAACAGAGGATCATAACAAGCTCTGAGCTATGAAGTCTAACCCAGGAACTACATTAATTTCCATAAGGATTTCTTTTTTTTTTTTTGCTCTAGTGATTATAATCAATAGCAATTTGCAATTTATAAGAGGCTAAAATGCAAAAAATAAACACAGCTGTAGAGATGCTGATGATT
Organism: Poecilia formosa; assembly: GCF_000485575.1. Classification (NCBI taxonomy): domain Eukaryota; kingdom Metazoa; phylum Chordata; class Actinopteri; order Cyprinodontiformes; family Poeciliidae; genus Poecilia; species Poecilia formosa. The sequence goes on from NW_006800034.1 coordinate 1,753,560, forward strand.
TACTTGGGGATTCTAAATTAAGAACATTACAGGAAATTATGCTGCTTCAAAAGAGCAGGCTGTCCTGAGTGAGGGGGTGGGGTCCTATTAGAACACTGCTGGTAGAGTGAGAGGGAGCTCAAGTGGTTGCATAACACAGCAGGGGAAAAAAAAAACAAAAAAAACATTCTCATTCCTTGTCTTTGTTCCTGCCAGAGTCTCTTCAGAATCTAATAAACTCTAAAACCAAGACTGCTCTTTTTTTAACCTCAAAGCATCTCTCATTATCAGCACGCACACACACGCGCTCTCTCGTTGCCCCTTAACAGCTAAGCAGGCAGAAACGTCTCATCCTTTGAAGTAAATGTTAAACCTGAACTGGTGAGGTGATGTCATCAAGGGCCGGGAGCGAGGGGTTGAAATGTTCCAAATGGAAAACAGTGGGGCCCTTCCTGAGAAGAGCCGTCGCAGGACACAGTGTCTCTGCAGCACTTCTCGGTTTCACTTTTGGCCTGACCACAGACAACAGTCACAGTTGTGGCTGCAGTATCAAGGTGTCGCTTCCTGATTATTCACTGCGAAACTGCCGGGGAGTGGGGTGACATCTCTGTTGCCTGATGCAGCTCACCACTTCAGCTGCACAACTTGTGCATAAAGCATGAGACCGTGCTTAATCTCGATAAGCCCCAACACGAGATACGTTAAAAGCCTCCACAACAAAACCAGACGACTGCACATTGCGCTTAATAGAAGCTGCAAAACGACAACTGTTTTCCATCAAAAACTACAAATCACATTGCAATTAGCATAAGTGCTGCCATTTCTGGGACGTTTCGCATTGCAAAGGCATCAGAAAACAGAAACACAGGAGGAGGCGAGAACAGCGGTATCGATGCTAACCTGGAAGTTTGTTTGTCAGGTTCTTATTTCCTCCCTCTGGCATGTTTGTTTGCACGAAGCTCATAACAGCTGCATGCAGTCAGAGAGCACTCCGGGTTCCTTACTCAACACATTCTCATGCCCCCTACAAATTACCAATAAAATAGCTGTTCTATTGCAGCTCGTAAGACAAGTCAGTCCCATCCTTTAAGGTCATTAGGATAGGGTTGCATAACCTATGGGAAGACCACTGCAGACTGCCTACCACACACACTGTCAGCATGACTTCCTGATTGTCCAAGCTCTCTTGTTATGGAACTAGCAACATGGACGTAAAAGGATGGACTCTAAATGGCATCTAAAAGCCCCAAATATTAAGGCTTTAGTAGTGAAATTCCTACAAAGACAAAGAAAAAAACTCTATCCAGGATTTAAATTCATTTTGGACAAAAAAAAAACAACTTTACCTTTCACAACCTTGCAGTGCATTTTAAAAGGGAAAGTTCAAGACGTTTGAAGTCAGGTTTTGTTCAAAATAATTCTTCTTCGCTTGTATTTGGGTGGATGACGTCACAAGAGGCACATGAGTCAAGCTGATCAGCAGGTAACAATAAACACCTTTGAAGGGGGCATTTGGTTTAAAACAGAAATAAGGAGAAAAGAAATCTGAGCAGCTGTATTATGTGACGTCATGGACGCTTGTTTTTATGAGAGACTTTATCAAATACTAGCAAGACAAATAGAAAGCAATGCCCATCGCATTTCTAAGCAGTGTCTAAATTATTTTTACGTGATTTCGCAGCAGAGGTGGGCCAATTTGGTCCTCAAAGGGACATGTCCTAAAAATTTTAGATGTGCCCCTGCTCCAAACACCTGATTCAAATCATTAAATTAACTCCTAAGCCTGTTTTCAAGTTGTGCAGCTGCTTGCTAATGATCCCCTCATTTAAGTCAGCTGTGCTCGAGCAGGGAAACATCTAAAACCTGCACCACATCATCCCTTGTGGACCAGTTTTGTTCAGATAGCAGCTTTGGTATCCTGCCTTCCATGTATGGCTGCTTTAGTATCTTTAAGTACAAATTCAGATGATTAGTTAGACCTTGAAGCAAAAGATAAAGGTTGGTTAATACACCAAGACTGAAGTGACCCCTACCACCTTAAAACAATTCACATTCCCCAAAACGCCATGGCAGTTTATGAAGAGTTACTGTCAGTGGTCAACTGGTTCAATCAAGAAAAAGAAGTAGCTTGGTTTCCACAGCCAGAAAACTAGCAAAGATTTGTGAATTTATCAGTTCTAGATTACACAGCTCACACTTTTATCTTAATGTAACTTCAAACAACTAGCCCATTATCATCAACTTAATTTATTCACGCCGTTTTAAGCAACATCCTGTAGTTGTGAACATTTCATAAGCAGCTAACTATAATCAGCACCGGCACTGCTGCAAGAGGCAGTTCAACACTGTGCTTGGACTAGAGGAGGATTCAATAACCTAATTTTTAAAAGACCGGCAGCGTCTAAGAACTGAGTCGAAGATGGCATTTATGCAGCTAGCATTAAATATCAGCTGTAAGGGCTGCTCTATGCGGTGCATTCATCCAATCAAACTCCACGACAAATGCCAGCAGGAAATAGAATGTGAGCTCATGTTTACCAATGCTAATTAACTTTGTATTAATTCTGAAGCTCAGTGGTTTTCTTGCTTTTTTGTCTTCAATTAGGCAGATGAAAATCAAAGCTAACTCAGGAGCTTTAAACATGGCCGTCAGCTTTTTTTTTTTTTATTGGTTGTTGGTTTCATGACACTAACCTATCCCTTAAAGAGAAAACTTCTTCCTTGCGGTACGGCTCAAAGCAGCAGCGGCTCATGGATTCCAGAGGAAGAGCTTTACCTTCACATGAGGTAGTCATCCCCACTGGTAAGTATACTTTAAATGTTAAGCTCTCAGGTTGATTATTGGTGGTGCACCCACTCTGACCCCCCATCTTCTCTTGGAAGTGGGCTGGAGTTGTTTCAGGACGATAAAAGTCAGTCTTGGTCTTGGCCATCTCTCTCACTCAGGGTTTCTGCAGGTTTCACCAATTTCACCACATTTAAGACTTCTTAAGAACTTTTTTTTTAATTTTTTACACAGAATAAATGTAGCATCATATGGGTTGGCAACGGAAGTGATCCAATGGCAAAGATGAACGACGTCCACCCTACTGGCGATAAGTTTGCACTTAACCTTTGACAGAGGCAGAAAAGCAAGCTTGCTAGCCTTTTATTTTAGATGGCTAGTTTATCTCCTCCCTCCATTTCCACTCCAGGAACCAGAACCAATAGTTCCTTCTAACATAGCTGCTAATATACATTTGCTAGCTAGCAAGTGCAAATTAGCAGATAGCTACCAGTAGTCTCAACTGCCATGAGACACACAACACAATAAAGTGACATAAACATTAGCCTGATGGGAAAGTCTCATGACAAAAAAAAAAAACCTACATAGTATATGAGAGATTAAATAGTAATGCCGCAACAAAATTTAAGATCTATGATTCACATATTTAAGGCCAACGTAACTTTTTTAAATTTATTTTTTAGGCCTTGATTTTAGATACTTGAATTTAAGACATTTCAGGATGCACGGACCCTCCTCGCTTTACCCACTTGGACCTACGAATGTGGAGTTGAAACAAAAGATTCCTGTATTGCAGGTAAGATTTTATCTGTCTAAATTTTTTTAACATAACCTCACTTCAAAGACTCACAACTGTCCCTGGCCTTTAGGGATAATGCTCCCTGCATCACTGAAAAATTAATTGTTTAAAAACATTTATTTATTTATTTTTTTAAATTTTATTAGCTTGGAGTAAGTGAGTGAGAGTGCAAAGGTCAAGGTGCATATACCTGCTCGCGCTCATGAGGGAGGAGTGTCACTGATGACAGGACCAAGGGGGAAGCACTTGGACACCTGGGGTTCCTTCCCTCCACACTGCCATGGCTGAGTTTATACCGAGGGCCGTTTTTTAACAGCCTGCCATTGTTGACTGACCGCTTAGCGGCTAGCCGCAACCTTTGACGGAAAGCGGAATTATCAACAACTTCTGACAGATCGTCCTGATTCCTCAGATATCGCTCAATGTTCTTAAGTGAGGAGCCATGGGTATCATCCAGACCCTCGATGGCCCTCCTGAGTATTTTATTCCAATCGATATGGCGCAGATCACTTGAATTCCATATAGATTCCTTTGACGGCAAAGGTGCATTTGCAGGCAATATTGATCCGATTCTTCCAGGGTTTCCTGGGTCCTTGTAGGAGGCGCTTCCTTTATTTGTAACCTTAAGGACAGAGCCATCATGAACACTTAAATCCAACTGCTCAAGGACGATCTTCTTGTCCAGTCCATGCAACGTGGACACCGCATGACAAATTCGCTCCTCAGAAGGCCTCTGCTTTTGCCTCTTAATTTTCTGTATTGCTTCGAGAATCCACTCCGTGTAGAGAGGGTTTGCAAGTTTTACCATGGTTGAACAATAAGCCTCACAGAAACGTGATCCATAAAGATTCCCTCTTTCTGCAGCCGAAAGCAAGGTACATCCACATCCTTAGGTAAAAGGTCAGGAAGTTAGGTTCCACAACAGCATCCAGAAATATGTCCTCAGGGTCCAAGGGTGAGCTTGAGGAAAAGTTGGCACGAGTAAATTCCACACTGGTGTAGGTATCACATGACCTGGAATAGGTCTGTGTTAAAATCCGAGATCAAATCTGCAAAGGGAAACAGAAAAACAAATGAATATTGAGACGATTTAATTACTATTCACAATATGTACAATATTCACAGCTATGGCATGTTTGGTATAAATCAGCTTTAAACTGATTGGTGACAAACCAACACAAAGTAGTACATAACAGTTAAATGGTAGAAATTTAAAACGGTGTTCAAAACGTTTTACGTATACAAATCTATAAGTGTGCTTTATTGTGACAGCACTAAATACAATCCAGTGCAATAAACTGGCTTCAGAGGTTTCCTAATTAGTAAGTAGAGTACACCTGATTGTAGCGTAATCTAACAGGTTTCGGATGATTGTTAGAGAACATTAGTGAGCCACAAAACAAGGAACACACCAGACAGGTTAGGTTACGGTGTTTGAGAAGTTCAAANTCACCAGGAGAACAATTCCTTATGGCGTTTAAAATAATTGTTCAAACATAAATGACTCCCTGGTTGAGGTAATTTTACGGGAACAAAGGACCACTAAAAGGAATACCAACAATCTGCCGTGAGGCAGGAACGGGGCCATAACTGGGACGTTCTACTCCACAACCTGAACCTGGAGAAAAAAATGACTTGTATTGATTTTGGACTTTGACAGTCACCTGGAATAGTTTTACTCCTGCCAGACTTGCAATTCACAAAGTTAGATTTTTTTGTTTTTTTGAATGTTTGGATAAGTCAAGAAAAAAAATGGATTTCCAAATTGCATTCCATGCCACATTGTCTAAATCCATCTGTTTGTTCACCCAATCCAGCAAGACTTCATTAAACACAATAAAGATGGATGAGAAAAAGAAAAAAAAACACAGTCACCATTTATCTGACTTTTAATAAAGGCTATCATTTCATCATCTTAAATGTTAGAGAAAAGTCAAGCAGAGTAAAACAAATTTGCATCTGTAAAAATATATAAATCACACTGAATAAGTTAAAAAAGTTGGCCTTTAGGAAATGGCAGAATGTGCATATTTTGGGGGGAGTTTTATTATGTGTTACATTTGCACCACATGATTTAATTAGACTCTCAGCATCGCCAGAAGCTGCGACTTCTTAGCTCGCACCAAAAGAGTCAATCATCCGTCCGCAATGTAACGCTACACCGATTCTAGATAAAAACCCACCAGTCCATTTAAACACTTACAGTTTCCATAAAGTTGACTCTAGTAAGACAGTTGTATGCTCAGTGACGACAAAAAAAAAAAAAAAACAGGAAAGTTTGCTTACAGGGCAACTTTCTGAATAAATCTTCAAGCAGGATGCTACTTTTTATGAGGCCAACACAATTTTTGCTTCAGTGAGTCGTCAATTATTTCAAATTCACGGGCACAACAATGTCTTCTCTGGTCTGTGTATAATAAATTCTTTTTGCTATAATAAAACTTCAAAACTGAGGCAAGTCTAAAATGATTGCTTCTATGCATTGTTGGTTGTTTGTATTTGAGGACAACCATGTGTTTGTGTGAAACTGGCTATGCTCTCAGCAGGTCCTTTAAAATGTTTGCTGGACTTTTAAAAAATGTTTCAGCTTTATATAAGTTATGGCATTAAAACAAGTTGAACTTCACTGCAGAGGTCTAAAGCTGTGATGGGAAAATCAGTCAACAGGACAACTTTTACTCTTGCACGCTACAAATCTGGCTTTTATGTAAAGGAGTTGGATGTGATGGCAGCACCATGTTGAGGACATTACTGGTCAGAAACACTATCCACCAAATCTGACTTTGATTGGTTCTAGATATGAAAAGCCCATAAGGATCAAAAAAGTTGTTCTTTAAAGTCTTTTCTTTGATGCTTTTCAAATTTTATTTATTTATTTTTTTTGGGGGGGGGCGGAGGATACTTTGAAAATATCCTGTCTTTCACTTTTTATATCACAACTACGACTACCTATCCTGAACATTTTTCCCACCTCTAATCCATCCCAATTCCAATTTTTGTGCTACTTTTTTAACGTCACTTTAGTGTCTGTAACAGAAAGCAATGATTTTGAGAACGTTTGCTCAATGAAGCGTTACAGAAGCCTGCTTACCACTGCTTCCACAGTCTGCACAGGACAGCAGCTCTTCCGGCTGCTTGTCCCGATTTGACTCCTTCGTCCCGAGACAGAAACTGCATATTGGGATGGGGTCGACCCGGAGCTGAGTGGAGAAAAAGAACAGAAAGAAACTATTTAAAACGCATGAATAGGAAGTAGCTATTAGCATGTTTCGGTGCGAACTTTAAGAGATGACTGTAGTATTATCTCTGGTTGAGTCAAAGAGGATAAAACTAGTCTGTGGGTTTAATAAAACAGTGGCAAAAATATCATCTGAAAGCAGAAGCTCAGAAAATGGGGGGGGGGAAGAGAGGAGTTCTCACAGACTAGAAATGAATAATAAATGGCTTTCATCCTCAGAGAAATGCTGCGTTTGAGATCCACCTCTTTTTATCCATTACATCTGAATGTGTAAGTGATCTTGGTAATCATAGTTTAAGGGCTTAATCCAATTCTTAAAGCTTGCACTCGAGTCTGAAAGGATTAACCAGCATGTAATCAAATTACCTCAATAATATAACATGCTCTCATTGTTACTGCCGTGATCCACTGTAAATGTTGCAAGTCTCAGAACAAACACTCATTTAAGGGCTTATGGCACAGTTCAGGAGTAAAATATGAGCTCGAGGTTTAAGAGGATTTCTCCCCATTGATCACTCAGAATGAAGGAAGGTAAAGGAAACTTAAGTGTCATAACTTGACACAGGAGCGGTCTAAACGTAACCGATCATATGTGGAAATCAAGATCAGACATAAACGGCTCAAGCGGAGCAGCAAACAGACTACTGGGAGGAAGTTCATAATGGAAAATAACACTCTCTGGGTGTGACCATAAATAACCCACCTCATCATCAGTTTACACACTAAGGCCTTACCAACTGACTTCGGCTCTGAATGGCACTCTGGGGATGCCCATAATTAGTTCCTGGTTTCTATGACGCAGATCAGCATCCTGAGTCAAACCAAATTTGCATCTTTCAAATCTACCCCGGTGCTGACCTTGAGCTGGCCTCCACTCAATCACACAGAGGTGGACATTTTATTTGTCATTTCCTTTACGTCAATACACACAAAGTAGGAGGAGCTGGAGCACTTTTATTTTAATCTGTCACACCATCCAAATGATGCCCAGGGGGGTGGGAAGCAGAGGCCGTTTGGTCATTGTTCCTGGCTCCATCAATGTGTTGTTGTAGAGAGGGGAAGCAGTTTACTTCCACGTCGATGATTGCTCTATTTTCCAACCTGCCAGGTCAATATCTGGGGCATTAGGTGAACCAGAAGCGACTGGAAAAGAGGAAAGTCCACAAAAATTTGCGACTGCTTGATAAAAATACTTAAAATAAAATTTATTGGACTCAATTGAGTTTTACAGTTATTTTCTGATATTGGCTACGGAAGACCGTTTGGCATTCTTATTACACGATTTCACTCAGTTTGTGGTAAAAAAAATACTTAATCAACGGTCGAAAGCAATTCATGCAGCTTTGACAAACGTTAAAAAAAAAAACCCCAAAAAAACCATATAACTCTAACCAACCGGACATGGGTCGTTCAGCATACCAACACTTTGCGTTTCAATACTGCAAACCTTTTCATCATACCACTTCAATGTTTTGCAATGCTTTTAATGAGTTGTTGGAGAAAGAGCCAGAGCGACTTGAGTTTTTTTCTGGCTTTATCGAGTGCAGATTAATGAAACATTCCCCTTCTTCCAATTGTTGGTGCCCGCTCCCTGTCAGCTGGCCTAAATAGAGAAACTATACTTTTACTTCATCAACAAGAAAGAGAAACTCAACTCTTTGCAAACACTCCTGCTCATTAAAACAGACCGTCTTGTGGAAACTAAGCAGGATCCTATGACACTGCTTCAAAACAGTTGGCAAGCTACAAGTGATGAGCTTGGAAAGCAGTTGACTGCAGGCTTTATACTGCAGCAGATAGGCCAGCTAACATAAAATATATATTTTAGTTATTCTACAAAGAGTGAAATCATTCTACTGAAATCATTGCATAACTCAAGACCACCCATCCATCCATCCATCCATCCATCTTCTTCCGCTTATCCGGGATCGGGTCGCGGGGGCAGCAGCTTCAGAAGGGAGGCCCAGACTTCCCTCTCCCCAGCCACTTGTTCCAGCTCCTCCGGGGGAACCCCAAGGCGTTCCCAGGCCAGCCGAGAGACATAGTCCCTCGGCATAGACCACCATACTATGATAATCTCATGTTACCCCATGTCTAAACAACAACATAAGGGGGAAACAACACATGCAAGAACCACATTAGCTACAGCCTCTCTTCCAAAGTAGTAGTCTGGAATAGAACAGAAAATATGTGACTTTTATTAAAAGTTCAAAGTTGATACATTTATGGCCCAAAAATGTTAGTTAGTTGTTATGTGTTCAAAAAGTAGGAAATAGGGAAATCAATTGGCTGATTTTGATCTTTGATTGACTGATTAATTCGTGTTTTATACTTTTGAGTTCCAAAAAAATTAGCAAGCAAACTGACAATGTAGTAACATTTCCAAACAGAGGATCATAACAAGCTCTGAGCTATGAAGTCTAACCCAGGAACTACATTAATTTCCATAAGGATTTCTTTTTTTTTTTTTGCTCTAGTGATTATAATCAATAGCAATTTGCAATTTATAAGAGGCTAAAATGCAAAAAATAAACACAGCTGTAGAGATGCTGATGATTTACTTGGGGATTCTAAATTAAGAACATTACAGGAAATTATGCTGCTTCAAAAGAGCAGGCTGTCCTGAGTGAGGGGGTGGGGTCCTATTAGAACACTGCTGGTAGAGTGAGAGGGAGCTCAAGTGGTTGCATAACACAGCAGGGGAAAAAAAAAACAAAAAAAACATTCTCATTCCTTGTCTTTGTTCCTGCCAGAGTCTCTTCAGAATCTAATAAACTCTAAAACCAAGACTGCTCTTTTTTTAACCTCAAAGCATCTCTCATTATCAGCACGCACACACACGCGCTCTCTCGTTGCCCCTTAACAGCTAAGCAGGCAGAAACGTCTCATCCTTTGAAGTAAATGTTAAACCTGAACTGGTGAGGTGATGTCATCAAGGGCCGGGAGCGAGGGGTTGAAATGTTCCAAATGGAAAACAGTGGGGCCCTTCCTGAGAAGAGCCGTCGCAGGACACAGTGTCTCTGCAGCACTTCTCGGTTTCACTTTTGGCCTGACCACAGACAACAGTCACAGTTGTGGCTGCAGTATCAAGGTGTCGCTTCCTGATTATTCACTGCGAAACTGCCGGGGAGTGGGGTGACATCTCTGTTGCCTGATGCAGCTCACCACTTCAGCTGCACAACTTGTGCATAAAGCATGAGACCGTGCTTAATCTCGATAAGCCCCAACACGAGATACGTTAAAAGCCTCCACAACAAAACCAGACGACTGCACATTGCGCTTAATAGAAGCTGCAAAACGACAACTGTTTTCCATCAAAAACTACAAATCACATTGCAATTAGCATAAGTGCTGCCATTTCTGGGACGTTTCGCATTGCAAAGGCATCAGAAAACAGAAACACAGGAGGAGGCGAGAACAGCGGTATCGATGCTAACCTGGAAGTTTGTTTGTCAGGTTCTTATTTCCTCCCTCTGGCATGTTTGTTTGCACGAAGCTCATAACAGCTGCATGCAGTCAGAGAGCACTCCGGGTTCCTTACTCAACACATTCTCATGCCCCCTACAAATTACCAATAAAATAGCTGTTCTATTGCAGCTCGTAAGACAAGTCAGTCCCATCCTTTAAGGTCATTAGGATAGGGTTGCATAACCTATGGGAAGACCACTGCAGACTGCCTACCACACACACTGTCAGCATGACTTCCTGATTGTCCAAGCTCTCTTGTTATGGAACTAGCAACATGGACGTAAAAGGATGGACTCTAAATGGCATCTAAAAGCCCCAAATATTAAGGCTTTAGTAGTGAAATTCCTACAAAGACAAAGAAAAAAACTCTATCCAGGATTTAAATTCATTTTGGACAAAAAAAAAACAACTTTACCTTTCACAACCTTGCAGTGCATTTTAAAAGGGAAAGTTCAAGACGTTTGAAGTCAGGTTTTGTTCAAAATAATTCTTCTTCGCTTGTATTTGGGTGGATGACGTCACAAGAGGCACATGAGTCAAGCTGATCAGCAGGTAACAATAAACACCTTTGAAGGGGGCATTTGGTTTAAAACAGAAATAAGGAGAAAAGAAATCTGAGCAGCTGTATTATGTGACGTCATGGACGCTTGTTTTTATGAGAGACTTTATCAAATACTAGCAAGACAAATAGAAAGCAATGCCCATCGCATTTCTAAGCAGTGTCTAAATTATTTTTACGTGATTTCGCAGCAGAGGTGGGCCAATTTGGTCCTCAAAGGGACATGTCCTAAAAATTTTAGATGTGCCCCTGCTCCAAACACCTGATTCAAATCATTAAATTAACTCCTAAGCCTGTTTTCAAGTTGTGCAGCTGCTTGCTAATGATCCCCTCATTTAAGTCAGCTGTGCTCGAGCAGGGAAACATCTAAAACCTGCACCACATCATCCCTTGTGGACCAGTTTTGTTCAGATAGCAGCTTTGGTATCCTGCCTTCCATGTATGGCTGCTTTAGTATCTTTAAGTACAAATTCAGATGATTAGTTAGACCTTGAAGCAAAAGATAAAGGTTGGTTAATACACCAAGACTGAAGTGACCCCTACCACCTTAAAACAATTCACATTCCCCAAAACGCCATGGCAGTTTATGAAGAGTTACTGTCAGTGGTCAACTGGTTCAATCAAGAAAAAGAAGTAGCTTGGTTTCCACAGCCAGAAAACTAGCAAAGATTTGTGAATTTATCAGTTCTAGATTACACAGCTCACACTTTTATCTTAATGTAACTTCAAACAACTAGCCCATTATCATCAACTTAATTTATTCACGCCGTTTTAAGCAACATCCTGTAGTTGTGAACATTTCATAAGCAGCTAACTATAATCAGCACCGGCACTGCTGCAAGAGGCAGTTCAACACTGTGCTTGGACTAGAGGAGGATTCAATAACCTAATTTTTAAAAGACCGGCAGCGTCTAAGAACTGAGTCGAAGATGGCATTTATGCAGCTAGCATTAAATATCAGCTGTAAGGGCTGCTCTATGCGGTGCATTCATCCAATCAAACTCCACGACAAATGCCAGCAGGAAATAGAATGTGAGCTCATGTTTACCAATGCTAATTAACTTTGTATTAATTCTGAAGCTCAGTGGTTTTCTTGCTTTTTTGTCTTCAATTAGGCAGATGAAAATCAAAGCTAACTCAGGAGCTTTAAACATGGCCGTCAGCTTTTTTTTTTTTTATTGGTTGTTGGTTTCATGACACTAACCTATCCCTTAAAGAGAAAACTTCTTCCTTGCGGTACGGCTCAAAGCAGCAGCGGCTCATGGATTCCAGAGGAAGAGCTTTACCTTCACATGAGGTAGTCATCCCCACTGGTAAGTATACTTTAAATGTTAAGCTCTCAGGTTGATTATTGGTGGTGCACCCACTCTGACCCCCCATCTTCTCTTGGAAGTGGGCTGGAGTTGTTTCAGGACGATAAAAGTCAGTCTTGGTCTTGGCCATCTCTCTCACTCAGGGTTTCTGCAGGTTTCACCAATTTCACCACATTTAAGACTTCTTAAGAACTTTTTTTTTAATTTTTTACACAGAATAAATGTAGCATCATATGGGTTGGCAACGGAAGTGATCCAATGGCAAAGATGAACGACGTCCACCCTACTGGCGATAAGTTTGCACTTAACCTTTGACAGAGGCAGAAAAGCAAGCTTGCTAGCCTTTTATTTTAGATGGCTAGTTTATCTCCTCCCTCCATTTCCACTCCAGGAACCAGAACCAATAGTTCCTTCTAACATAGCTGCTAATATACATTTGCTAGCTAGCAAGTGTAAATTAGCAGATAGCTACCAGTAGTCTCAACTGCCATGAGACACACAACACAATAAAGTGACATAAACATTAGCCTGATGGGAAAGTCTCATGACAAAAAAAAAAAACCTACATAGTATATGAGAGATTAAATAGTAATGCCGCAACAAAATTTAAGATCTATGATTCACATATTTAAGGCCAACGTAACTTTTTTTTATTAATTTTTTAGGCCTTGATTTTAGATACTTGAATTTAAGACATTTCAGGATGCACGGACCCTCCTCGCTTTACCCACTTGGACCTACGAATGTGGAGTTGAAACAAAAGATTCCTGTATTGCAGGTAAGATTTTATCTGTCTAAATTTTTTTAACATAACCTCACTTCAAAGACTCACAACTGTCCCTGGCCTTTAGGGATAATGCTCCCTGCATCACTGAAAAATTAATTGTTTAAAAACATTTATTTATTTATTTTTTTAAATTTTATTAGCTTGGAGTAAGTGAGTGAGAGTGCAAAGGTCAAGGTGTATATACCTGCTCGCGCTCATGAGGGAGGAGTGTCACTGATGACAGGACCAAGGGGGAAGCACTTGGACACCTGGGGTTCCTTCCCTCCACGCTGCCATGGCTGAGTTTATACCGAGGGCCGTTTTTTAACAGCCTGCCATTGTTGACTGACCGCTTAGCGGCTAGCCGCAACCTTTGACGGAAAGCGGAATTATCAACAACTTCTGACAGATCGTCCTGATTCCTCAGATATCGCTCAATGTTCTTAAGTGAGGAGCCATGGGTATCATCCAGACCCTCGATGGCCCTCCTGAGTATTTTATTCCAATCGATATGGCGCAGATCACTTGAATTCCATATAGATTCCTTTGACGGCAAAGGTGCATTTGCAGGCAATATTGATCCGATTCTTCCAGGGTTTCCTGGGTCCTTGTAGGAGGCGCTTCCTTTATTTGTAACCTTAAGGACAGAGCCATCATGAACACTTAAATCCAACTGCTCAAGGACGATCTTCTTGTCCAGTCCATGCAACGTGGACACCGCATGACAAATTCGCTCCTCAGAAGGCCTCTGCTTTTGCCTCTTAATTTTCTGTATTGCTTCGAGAATCCACTCCGTGTAGAGAGGGTTTGCAAGTTTTACCATGGTTGAACAATAAGCCTCACAGAAACGTGATCCATAAAGATTCCCTCTTTCTGCAGCCGAAAGCAAGGTACATCCACATCCTTAGGTAAAAGGTCAGGAAGTTAGGTTCCACAACAGCATCCAGAAATATGTCCTCAGGGTCCAAGGGTGAGCTTGAGGAAAAGTTGGCACGAGTAAATTCCACACTGGTGTAGGTATCACATGACCTGGAATAGGTCTGTGTTAAAATCCGAGATCAAATCTGCAAAGGGAAACAGAAAAACAAATGAATATTGAGACGATTTAATTACTATTCACAATATGTACAATATTCACAGCTATGGTATGTTTGGTATAAATCAGCTTTAAACTGATTGGTGACAAACCAACACAAAGTAGTACATAACAGTTAAATGGTAGAAATTTAAAACGGTGTTCAAAACGTTTTACGTATACAAATCTATAAGTGTGCTTTATTGTGACGGCACTAAATACAATCCAGTGCAATAAACTGGCTTCAGAGGTTTCCTAATTAGTAAGTAGAGTACACCTGATTGTAGCGTAATCTAACAGGTTTCGGATGATTGTTAGAGAACATTAGTGAGCCACAAAACAAGGAACACACCAGACAGGTTAGGTTACGGTGTTTGAGAAGTTCAAAGCAGGGTCATGTTATAAAATAATATTCGTAATGCATGTCTGGCCTTTATAGGCGAGTAGCAAAAAGTAAGTCATTGTTGAAAGGAAGCCATGAAAATACTGTCTGTACTGTTTCACAAGCCATTTAGGGACACTGTAAACATGTGGTTCTTTGGTCAGATGAGAGCACGTTTTTGTTTCTTGGGCTGTGTGAAAAACTGTGTAGCGGAAATCAAGCACTGCATATCAGCCTGGACAAAACTCCCTCAAGGTAGTGGCAGCGTCATGCTGATTTTATTCAGTAGGGACTGGGAAGCTGATGAGAGTTGATAAGGCAATAAAATAAACAAGTATATAGGGGATTCCTGGTAAAACACCTGTTAGAAGCTGCGAAAGACTTCTGACTGAGGCTGAAGTTCACCTTTCAGCAGGACAACAACAACCCCTTAACACACAGCCTGAGAAACTGATGAATCATTTAGAATAAAGCAATGTCATGCCTTAAAATGGCTTAGTCAAAGTCTGGATCTAACTCTAAATGAGAATCAATGGAAATCGCCGTTTATCATATATGACTTAAAATATTTTGAAAAATGTGCAAACATTTCATTTTCCAGATCTATAAAATATGAGTGGCTCTGAGCACAAACGAATGTCATACTTTACAGATTTTTATTTGTATAAAAAATGAAGAGCATGCATCACTTTCCCTCCACTTCACAAGTATGCACTACTTTGCGTTGGTCCATAATAGAAACAATTCATCATTGGAAGTATATTAAATCTTGTGGTTGCTGAGAAAATATGGAGATGTTCCAGGGGTGTGAATACTTTTTGCAAGGGGCTAGTGATCATAACATGTCGTGTTAGGTATGAATAAAACAAGCACATCAGACGCCCTGATTTCTAAACATTAACACCAGCCGTGTAGTATAAAAAGGTTACAGCTAAGGAATGCAGGACTTTTGAAAGATGTGCTAACACACGAGAAACAGATGGATAAAAACAGATGCAGGCGCTGTCATGGCTGCTGCTAAGGAAATCAAAGTGACTTAATCCGTAGTCTGACACCATAATCCGCACACCAAACCAGATGTCCAATTCAAAAGAGACCGTTTTCTCAAATAAAAAGGGGCAAGTTATTCACACTATGACAGCTATCTAGAAACTTCTCATGACCTGTGGAAAACTACTCGCTGTCTTCGACGGATCCACATTTTCGGTTTCAGATTCCTTCGAAAGTTTACATTTATTTCAACAGCGCGTTATTTTAGAAAAGAAAATAAAACACAACTGCGCCAAGTGTCTGGTTTAAAAACGCATAAAATGGAGAAAGCAGAACAACAAGCCAAAGTTTTAACCGTTAGATGTCCGCGCGACACTTTTTGACAGCTCGACAAACGAGCAACCCGATCAGCGCGAGCCTTAATGACACCCGTATAATCAATGCTCACATCCTGACAGCTGCTCCGACACCATGTTTACCCCCCCACGGAGCCGTTTATCCGAAGAAAGGAGAAGAAAAGCAGTAATAGCTGCGTAACAAACCCCCGTGAGTAGCGCTCCGCCGAGTTGGGCTGATAAACGTCAAGTGCTGCCAGCTTTACCCCCGATGTCACCTAAACTAGCGGTCGCCATTTTGTTACAATGTTGTAGTTTACATGAATCCGACATGACGCTGATTACAATCCAATGGAGTCTCATTAAACCTCACCTAACGCTAATGCGCCCTCCCCAGCAACTTCAATATTGGCTGTAAAGGCGAGATCCGATCCCTGGTTTGATAAAGCGCACGTCAATCTTTATGTATGAGCTCACTCCGAGAGGCACGTCACTGGCTGTGTGATCTGTCACTTCACTCTGTTAACCCGCCTCTTAAGGTGCCTCTGGTGATGAATCGATAGCACTCACCTCTAAACGCTCGTAAAAAAACGCCGAATTTTACGGCTTAAGTGGACATAAAAGGGTTGTTAATAAGTTACAAACGCGTGGTAACGTACGTAAACCGGCTGGAATAAATATTTAACCTCATTTGCACGGCGTTCAACATCGGCCCACCTTTACTCGGATTCCTCCTTGAAACAGTTGGTTACACTTGAAAGTGATTTGGATCATTTTAGACTTTAATTGGCTGTTTGTTAAATCGATCATTTGTTTGCATAAAAACGCACTGACTTAAAGCGGAACGCGTTTAATTTATTTTAGCACTTCCAGGTTGCGCCACATAGCACAATAAAATCAACATAAATAAAAATGTACCCAAGCTGTCGCCTCTTTATCCTTGTTCGGTTTCTTTATATTTCCTCCTCCGAGGGAATATTTAACGTTTAAACTACATGACGTACAAGAAGGGTTATAAATGCACACAATTTGTTAAGAAAATAATTATAATAATAAGAAAAAGTGGAATTATGAACGTCCCGTTTATCACCATTAACTATCAAATGCCTCCCCTTGAGGAGAAATAGTAAGAGCCCGGAGGAAGAAAAGACGTTCAGCAAGTTAACACCGCTTCTCTCAGTTATGTATCGTCAGCCCCATATTTTTTCAGCTTCAACTCTCGACTCCCGTATATTAAATTTACAATCTCTTTTAAAACATATACATCGTCTTCCTAGATGTCGCGCAAACCTACTCGGCAGCAGCGGAGAAGACCTAATTAACGCCAAGTTTCGCGCGAAGACGAACGCGTATCTGTAGATATAAAATAAAAGAGCAGACGCTACGGTAAATATTTGCTGGTAGTTTACCTCTTCAAGTTTTCCCCCCTCTCTCTCGGGTACTCCTCTTCTTTATCACGTCGAATGGGGTAAAATGCGAAGCGACGTATCCGAGCGATTTCGTGGGATTTTTTTTTTTTTTTTTTTTTTTTTTGACGTGTTAAAAGCGAAGGCTGGAAAGCTCTAGCCGAGACATGGAGAGGACCTGATAACAACTAATTGAAAGGTTAATCTACATAGCAGCCTGTGACAAAGTGGTACCCTCCCCCTTCTTCTTCTTCCTCTCCCACTGTAGACATCCCTTTACTTCAGCGTAGCGGACCGTCGCCCCTTTTTTAGTGCGCTCCTCACAATGATATTGTCAATTTCAATTTTTTTTTCTCTCCCACTTAACATTTTCACACTTCTATTATAGCCTGCATGACATATTACTACTATATTTTTTTTCCTCATTATTATTTATGTAACACCTACTAACATTAATTCCGAAAGGGCATTTTAAACTTCCATTTATGTAAATATGATAGGGTTACTTTTCATTTTTAAAGAAGCTATTTCCTACAATTGACATAAGGGGTATTTAACACCCTAATCAGGTAATTAACTCCACCGAGCTGAAGATAGAGCAAAAGCAATAGCAATAATGCTAATGTACGATTACATTTTTCAGTTTCTACATCAGTGCTCCCTTCACTCATCTCTCTTGCAGCAAAAGAAATACCAGAAAGCTCATTTCTCATGCAGTAATGCGGATGTAATTAGAGAGATAATTGGTTACTTCTCATCAGATAACAAACACATACACAGTACTGGATGAGGAGCCCAAATGAAAGCTTTTATCTCCTGTAGAGACCCATTTAGTGACTAATTTAAATAATCTAGTACACTTGTTAATAATCTTGTCATTTGGCCATCAAGAGGGTCGACAGTTGACGCAAGAAAAAAAAAAAAGAAGAAGCAGCTTGATCTCACTGGATCCAGACCCAAAGGAAGACTTATCTGCACGCAGATCAATTAGTTGTCAGTCTTTTTGATTTTATGACAGGTGATGAGCTCTCGTAAGCTTCTGATGAATACTAAATGCACTCACTGGCTACTTAAACAGGTGCGCTTTCCTAGTCCAAGGTTGAAATGCTTTGACTCTTCGTGGCATAGACTCAACAAGTGGTCAGAAACATTCCTCAGAGATTTTGGTTCAAGTTAACATGACAGTATCACACAAGTAGCGATCAGATTTCTCTGCTGGACATCCGTGATGTGAATCTCCTGCTCTACCACACCCCAAAGGTGATTTGTTGGGTTGACGCATGGATCACTGTCGAGGTCGTTGGTGTACAGGGAAGTCATTAAACGGATGGAAATGGTTAACAACCTCCGAACCGTTACATTAGTAGCACCAGGACTGACAGACTGAATCTACGCTTTCATGTTGTTTTCACTGAATTCTGACCTTTGAATGCAACATCTGAAATTGATGCCCATCAGACTAAGAAACCAAGTTTGGTGAATATGTAAGATGCATATAACCTAAGTTTTTCTTTTGTTGGTTAACAGAAGAGACATCCAGGATGGCGTTCTGTTGCTGCAACCCATCTGTGTCAAGGAAACGACGTTGTGTGTTCAGGGATTTCTTGTGGGATACCAATTCCACATACCTTGTTTCTATTGAGTGAGCATCTGAACTGTTGTCTTTCTATAATCCTAAACTGGTCTGATCATTTTCCTTTGACATCAACTAGGTATTATCGTCCACACAAGTCACACACAGTTAATTGAAAAAAATTTGTGCACCCAACTTAAAATTCAGTTTCTCCAAAAGAAACATTAATATCATGCCTAATCTTTATTTATTTATTTCTAGAGAAAGTAATTTATTTCCAGGTAAACACCAATTTCTTTGTTGTAGTCATTAACAAAGTAATACAAAAAGATGAGTATTCTGACACAACAAAGTTTGCACCACTCTTTATTTTCAGCTCTGAGTTGTTTTGAGGGGTTTCTTGCATGAATAGCCTTTTTCAAACCACCCCACAGCATCTCAATGCAATGAAGATGTGTGTTTTGACACAACCAGGGATTTTCTTAGTTGTCAGCCAGTCAGCAGTGGATATACTGGTATGTTTTGGGTCACCATCATTTTAAAGGTTCTGGTTTTGCTTCAGTTGACGGTCAACATGTCCTCCGTTCTAGTGTCTAAAAAAATTCAATTTCAGATTCATCTCTCCTAGAACAGTACTCAAGAAGTCCTGGTCCATGTTCTTCTCTATGGCAAACTTTGCTTTAGCACTCCTGTTTTTCTCAGAGATCAAAGGTTCCTCCTTGCACACTCGATGAAAGTTTAACTCGCATATCACCGTTCCGATTGCACAAGAATATCAGCAGTAGCGAGAGCCTGCAAGATGTTCAGTGGTCACATTTTAGGAACTTTGGAGACTTCTTTTAGCACCTTGCAGTCTGCTCTCAAGGTAAGTTTGCTTGGAGGACCAAACCTAGGCATGTTGGCAGTTCTTTAGATTCTCTTGCATTTGTAGACGATTTTCCAGACAGCGGATTGGCTGATTTAAAAATCCTTTGAGTCTTCTTTAAATCCCTTACCAGACTTCTAAGCTCCTAAAATCTTCTTTCTGAAGGCCACAAACAGTTCTTTCAGCATCATCATCGTCTTCAACCTCACTTCAGTAGTCAGGGGTGCACCAAGTAAACATCCGAGTTTTAAATATGGAAAGCCTTTTTCAAAATGCTGAGTAACAATTGTGTGTGTTTCTGGTGTGATATGCCTGTGTGTAATATTAGCCATATTAAATAGGATTAAATGTGTGTGTGTGTGGGAGGGGGTAGGGGGGGTGTCCTAATGTAATCCTTACCAGACACTGCAACATAAAAGATTGAAAAAGTAATTTATTTACTTTTGTAGTCGAGTTATATTACTTGAAACTTCTGGTTATTTCCTGTTCTAATGCTCAGTTTGGAACTCAGTCAGTAAAAATGCTGAAGTCCACTCAGTTGCAGCCATTTTACTGGCTGATCCCCTACTTTGTTCAACAATTTAACAAGTGTACCTAACAAAGTGACTGGTGAGTTTACGCTCCTAATGTTTTTGAGTGGATATCGCTCAACGTTAATTGAAGCTCCCTCATCCAGCGCACATTATCAGGATTGGCTATTCTTGTCATTACTCTACATGTTTTTATTGAACTGCAGCATTTGTCATGTTTTCTGTTATTCGCCTACTGACATTTATGCAAATCGACTGAACGATTCAGTCAACAAAATTGTCAGTTTAGAAAACGTTTAAGCAGGTGAAATATGAATAAAGAGAATTTGAATCTGAAGCTTTTGTGGGCTGGGGGTCATAATAAAGAACGGCTGACCAGAGGGGGGAAAAAACACACAAAAAAAACTGCCAGTGTCTGGCTGTAATGAATGCCACCCTGGGCCCCAGCAGGTCCTTCACTGCTGCATGGGTCCAGGGATAATTTGAATTGGAGCATGTGCCATAGCAGTCAGCCCATCCCCCTCCTCAATCCCTGCCAACTGCCACACTGGTGTTCACAAACACTGCTGCCCATCTGCGGGGCAAAACACTGGCCAGGACCCCAGTTACTCCTTTGCAAGCATTATTATTATCATCATCAGTGTTAACAGCAACTATATATGCTGGTGAACTAACTATTGTAGACAAATGTCACAAAATCAAAATTTATTGTAACGGAAAAGTTAAGTTTTGGCCAAAGAATGAAAATTAAGAGATATTGCAGACCAAGCTGCGCTATTTGTTAAAGGTCTTCCTAAATCGCAGAGTATGATACTATGCTAAATGCTCTCAAGTTTGTTTTTCATCTGTGTGCACTGAGCAGGGCCAAAGTTTGTTGGAGAAAGTGAGAAAAGTAGTTTCCCTCATTGTGGCAGGCATCCTCATTACTTAATCATGGCTCTCTCTCTTTTTGTGTTTGTGTTTTGCCATCTGTCATCTTGAGAAGCAAATGAACCAGCTGCCATGGAGTCTTGTCCAATCAGAATGGTGGACCTTTTCAAAGCGCATCTGTGGAAATGCTTTAAAAAAAATGGTTGATTAAAAAAAGAATCAGTTGTTAGTAACACTTTGGCAAGAGAAAGTTCTTTTTAACCTATATGATCTGGGTTAATATGTATGCAAAGGCAAAAAAAAAAAAAAAAAAGATACAGGATGTAACAAGTAGTTCAATAGGAGTAAAAAAACGGTTATTCTCACACTTCACAGTGGAACAGATGAGAATGTTGAATTATTTCAAACAGTTGAGACACTGCTCAACAGTTTCTGTCGGCGGATGGTGGTGGTGGGGGCTGGGGGGGATTGCTCCCTCTGATCCCTGTCTCCAACCCCCAGCGACGGCACAGCTGGGTACGAAGGATCAGGCTAATTTTCAGGTCCCTTTAATGGTCGTGGCGAAGAGCAACCACTAATCCCTTAAACTGAGAAAAATGATCTCCTGCTGCCCTGCAGACACAGAGTCCAGTTCACTCCTAACTAGCCATGGGAGTGATGGGGGAGGCTGGGTGACTCGAGCAGTTCCAGGGTACAATGACCAGGATGTCAGAGTGGGATACCTTGCTGATTAAGTGAAATAAAGGAACTTTACAAATTATCTGTGCGTTGTATGGCATATTTCAGGTGAGTTCACCTGTTTGTTTAAGAAATCAATATTAAATCTGACTTTGTGCTGGTCAGGAAAAGACTAATGTGGTTTTTCTTGTTTCTGTACAAACAAAACCATTACTTCCAGTTTGGTTCTGTTGTTTCTGAAAGGGAAAATGTCATCGTCTTTTAGAGCCATAAAATCTACAAATGTGCAAAGTATGAAAATGACACATAATGAGGCTTCTGTTGTTTTTCCAAGAAAGAAAATACATTTTAAAAACCATTTTTGCACCTGGACACCATTTTTGGATGACGATCTCACATCTGAAACACCACTGTCAGATTGACTATTGATTGCGATGTAGGACATAGATTGTTTTCTTGATAAAAAAAATAAAAAAGATACAGATAAAGTTAATCATGACAAAAAAAGTGGGTGAATTCCATTAAAGTGAAAGATGATTTTTTTGCCTCACACACCAAAAACAGCTGTTTTGCACCTAGCATTACGCAACACTCAGAATCTTGGTTCTAACTGAATAAAAAGCCCCAAACATAAGGGAAGAAGACATAGCACAGTTCATGCCATAGTCTGAACAGAGAAACCACTGTCATACCACAATACAAAAAACTGTGGGTGTAGTTTGTCAGCATAAAGTTTGTCTGGTAAGATGATTCTTCATCCTGCAGATGTTCTATACTTTTTGTGTGGCTTCTATCACTACTAGCTTCCACTGTGACTTCTTCTCTTCTTCTGTGGTGCGCCAACAGTTTCATTAGAATAACTCGGATATTTTACCACATCACTGTGTTGTAATTTAACCCTCATAAGTAAAACATAGGCTGAATGTGCAGAGAACATTAAGACTTCTGACAGTTTTTGTCACAAGCAGTAATTCTCCACTGTGGAGAATTGCAGGGAGACTTGGCTTCAGACAACGTGCTTTTAAATCCTTTAGCGGGGTGCCAGATTGTGAGATATCCAAGCTACTGCTCCAAACATTTCTCTTGACTTCCTTCTCATCACTGGATGACTCTCTACAAAAGTCTTCACTTCACTGGATTAACTTAAAACTGGAGACACTGCAATCACTATTTTGCTCTTGGGGCGCTCTGCGACAAAGTTTGGCGTTCCAAAATTTAACGTCTTCACTCTTCCACAACTTTTAGAAAAATTGCTAAATGATGATTTGTGCCCCATAAGAAATGGGAAGCAGTCAATAGTCGTAATTTATCAATGATGTCTGCAGCAGCCAAACTGCAAATCAAGGGAATATATTTTTTTTTAAATTGAATAACAAACTTCTTTACCAGCAAGCGTCAATGATGACACTTTGTACAGTGCTAGCTTGCATTCATTATTCACACCACAACAGGGCCCTCTGCACTTATGCACACACAATAAAGATCTTTAAAAAGCCCGAAAATAAATTAAGTTTTTATTGCAGCAGCATAAGTGTACACTAAATAATTAAGAACAACTCAACCTTTAATTTCAGTATATTTATTCAACAAGGAAAAAATATCCAGTTAGGAAATATCTGTTTTTTTTAAAAAAAAAAGCATCGGTGACAAACTTAATGATTTATGTCATCATTTTTATAAAATCAATTGAACTGAAATATTTTCCAAACGTACACCTTTAATTTTTAATTAGTTGACTTCCTATTACCCTGGTATTTAAATCTTTTTAGGGTGGGTGGTATAAATGAAATCCTTAAATTATTGAGACATTTTAAATGGAAATCTAGGCGTGCTTCTTCCAGACAAACTGAAAGTTTATCATCATTGGATCTGTCAGCAAAAAAAAACAAGAGTCAAACCGACACCAAAATGTGTCACCAGTCACTAACATACCGAATTTAACAAAATAAGGGTTGATTTTTTTTAAAAAAAAAGAAAAGAAACGTGTGACATTATGCTGCTGCAATACATTGATTCTGACGGTTTTTACAACTTTTCACCAGGGGGGAAATAATTACGGATAGGGCTGTAAACATACCTCTTCTGCATTGCTATTACCTCCTCGTGAGTCAAAAACTCAAAGACAGAAGTGCCACCAACAGCCTACTGGCAAATTGATAACTGTTCACAAAACTACTGAGCAACAGTTGAGAAGTGGACTGTAGTGCTGTTTGCTCATTTGCATTTTGTGGTCACAAGTTAGCTGTAACTCTCAGATAAGGGAGCAAGAAACCACACTTTTAGAACAACTCTGCTGAGAAACACTTGAGATGTCCCCACACTATGACGCATTTCTCAGACATTGATCAATTTCTTCTATATATTTATATTATATTATGAAATACCTTCAAACTATTCCTTGAAAATTATGGACAATGGACCAAGACAGTGGACCAAGACAGTGTCTACATTACTGATTCAAACTTATCAGCTATTCAGGTACTCAGTTGTTGATTCTCAAGTGGCAGCTTCTGCTGGAATGCGGCTTTTCCTATGAACATTTTCCAATGTCCGATGCTAGTACATTGTTTGAATGGCATTATAATATCTCCGTTGCTTGTCATGGCTGGATAAATCCATCAAGCCGCATCAGTTGTTTTCAAAACGTCAGTCAGAGGAAATAGAAAAATGCACATAAAACCCTGAAGAGTATAAATCGGTACAGTAAGCATCTTGTGGGAATGACAGATCGGATTAATCAGTGAAAATCCGGTTTCTCTGGGAAGGTGCATCCGACCCGTCTGATGATGACGTTGGCTGCATAGTGCCCGGCCCGGATGCACTCCTCCAATGACTGCTCTTGGACAAGTGCAAACAGGAATCCTGAGGAGGAAGAGCAACTGAGGTAACTCATCAGAATCAGAGGTCTCACAATAAATCTGATGTTATCACGTTTTAGCCACGCACGCAGTTCTGTTTCCTGAACAAGGCCTATGTGACGGAAGTTCTACGTAAAGCTGATTAGCATGCAATTTTATACCTCCAACAAAGGCGTCTCCTGCTCCGTTGGTGTCCACAATATCATTTTGGTCGATGTCCAAAACGGGAAACATGGTCACTTTATCACCTGTGGTCAGGAAGTGAAACGATAGTTACTTGAAATGCCTCCAAAAGTATTTATAGCCATTTAGCTTTTTCATATTAAAACCACACAAGTCAATGTATTACAATGAGGACAATGGGACAGATCAACTTAAGGTAGAGAACATTATAAAAAAGAATGAAAATGATACATAGTTAAATGCATCATTTCACAAACAAATCCTTGTATGTCTGATGTGCAATGACTAGTTCCACAGTTTTTCTTTGCGAAATACCTCAAAGGTCACATTAGACATTTAAATCCCTGCCGTATACTCCTTGTGACCCTTCGGTCCAATGTGAAGTCCTTTGCAGCCCATGAACCAGTTTTCTTGCAGGATTTTGCTGTTTTCAGTTTCATCGATCTTCCCTTCAACTCTGACCAGTTTTTCTATCCTTGCTGAAGAAAAGCATCTCCACAGCATCATGATGCAACCTCCATGTCTAACAGAGTTGACACGGGAGTGAAAAGCAATGCACAGACCACTGTTAAAACGTTTTATTTCTAAAACCAGTTAAAAACCTCATGTCATTGCCCTTCCACAGAATAATTATGAACCACTTTGTGTTTTGGTTTAGCACATAAAATTACAATAAAGTGCATTAAAGTTTGTTTGTGATTTCCAGAGATTAATAATGTTAAGTAATCACTTAGCTGAGGATAACATTCTGCTGTGCGAGAGAGCATTTTAGTTTGAATAATCATATGTGAAATATTAGAAGATCTTTGAACTACAAACAGTTTGAATCTGGAACAGCTCAGATCAGATTAACAGCAAATGCTGCCGCTCAGATGTTCGTCCTCCTAAAGAAAACTACTTCCCACATCACACGCTTGAAAATGTTTTTACTTTTCCTCACTCCTGTCAACCTTAATGCTTGGTGTGGACTTTTATGCCCCCCTTGGGATAAACTCTCCCAGCTTTGGTGATCAAATGTGTGCAAAGTTAAAGAGTGTCAGTGCTAGAAGTGGTTAGTTTGTCCAGAGCCAGATGGTTGATTGAAAATAAATAAATCAATCAATCAATAAATAAATAAAGAGAATAAATAATAAAATACAAATATAAAGCACATCCAGATTTACCAATATTGTACATATTCACAACTACAACTCATCTGAAAGAACTTTAAATAATGAGAAAACTAACATTTCACTTTGAAGAACTACTCAGAGCCACTGGGGAAAAAAATCTGATAAGAAATCTCACATAGATGTACAAAATCAAGGCCTTTATTCTTACCAGTAAGGTGATATATGATTATGTCAGCTTCAGCTGAATATTAATGTTTGTTAACCGCAAAGTGAGCTCAGTTTCTAACAGCAACAATATTCTAATGTTTATTCCTTTGCTAGTCTTGAGTGGCTCTTTGTGTTTTAACCATCAGTGAGAGCAGCAGTGAAACGTCTCTTCTGTTGAACCATTTCCCTACATGATCTTAAACAATCACGACACTTCAATATATTTATCTGGTGTTTTATGTTATAAACCAAAACAAAACAGTGTATAATTGTTAAATGGAAGTAAATTGAAACACGATTTATTTCTTTTCTTTTTTCTTTTTACTCAAAATCTGAAAGGCGTGGTTCCCTTTTGTATTGAACTCTCCTGATTCATTACTTTGTGACTGATTCATTGCAGTTAAAGCTTTAACTTGCTGGGGTTTTGACAAAGTTTCTCTGCTGAATTTTGTCTGTGAAAGGCACTTAGATAAAACTTGCTGTCTTGCCTACTTTTATCTTAACTTCTTATCATTTTTACATGAATTATTTTTGAAGTACCATCAATGTATTGCAAAAAAAAAAAAAATGCTGCTTCAAGGCAAATGGTTGGCCTCTTCAACATTCCCAAATTCTATCATAGACAGTTCACCATCACAAAGCATCTCAACAGGACAGGAGCACAAATATTTCATGCTGATGGTGTCATTAGTTTATCAAAAAGCATTATGGAAACTACCATTCCATTTTAATTGGTTTTTAAAAGTTACTCTTTTCTATGAGTGACCAAATAGAAGGTGGATGAAAATCTAGAGGAAATATTAACTTTTCAGACGGTGGGCAAGCTTTACGCGCCTACTGTTTTGGATTAACCGCAGCGCGAGGTCAGTGTAGTGGTTTCACTTTAAAACTGAATCCATAACATGAGAGTCTTTTTATTATTTTCAGAGGATTACGCTGAAATCACACACTGCTTCAATTATCAGCAGTGTGTGAACTTCAAAGACGCTCCCAGCTTAAAGCGGAGCGAGGGGTGGAAGGAAGAGGAACAAAAAAATCTACCAGATGACAAAGTCTCGAGGTGTAGAGTGACATTAAATCAGCAACTTATGTCAGAACAATGTAAACCACGCACACGATCTTCAAACAATCCGAGGGCCCCGGTGCAGACGTGAACCTTCAAGAGGGTGTCGGAGACAAAAGACTGACATGCGGATGAAAGTAACAAGAGAAGGCTGACAGACCTCTTATTGAGAAGAGACACGGGGAGTTTATGGAGAACATGAAATAAAAAAGAACTACAAAAAATTTGTTTAATGAGGCTTCCCGCTATGTGACAAGGGCTCAGAGTCGATCTGAGCAGCAGATGAGACACCGCACCTTATCAATTTTTTAATACGTTAAAGTTCCTGCCCTAAAGAGCAAGAGACAAACCCGCAGTTGAACACCTGATGTCAATGAACGAAGCTGAAGAAACTCCGTGTGTAGCGAAAAGCTGCGTAACAGATCATGTATCAATAATGTATCAGATTAAAGAGTTCAGTGGTGTTTTCATAACAGCACTAATTCTTGTAAAAAGGAAGCAGATGACTGATAAAAAAAAACAAAAAAAAATTACAATAAAACAAGAATCCTTTCAGGATCAGCTAATTAACAACATAAAGACTTTGTTTAATTAATGCCACAGATGAAGCCTGAGAGCCCTCCTCTCTCTTGAAATGATTAACCACACGTGGAATGCGTGCTTACAATAAATTTTAGCTTGTCAGTTGTTCTGCCGTTGAGTGAACTGAAGTCGTTAGATGTGGTCGTGCTAATTCGACGAGCTTTGCGGATGCTTTGAAAGGCCGAAACTGCTGCACTTGTTCTCCAGAGGCCGGTGCTCAACACGGCCACATTGTCTCTCATCAGGATTCTCAACTTTGTACTCGGAAGTATTAGAACTTTGATGTTTTTGTCACGTATTAGCCACAAACTTAAACAAAATAATAAGAAAATATTTTTACTTTACGCAACAAACCAACGGAATGAGAGACAACTTAAAGACGTTTATGAAAAGAGTGTTGTGAATTTATGTTCTTCCCCCATCTCTAGTTTATTTTTTTTTTCTTCCATGTTTTGCTGTACTGAGACCGATCCATCAATTTTTCTAGCAACTATGGCAAGCCCCACAGCATAATGGTACCACCGCCATGTTTCACTGTGGGGATGGTGTGTTCAGGGAAGTCTGTTTTCCTCCACACATACTTTAGCGTTTTTTTCAGCAACAGCTTACTTCTTGTCAGAAGCCTGGCTTAAAAATGTTAAAAATCAAGATCTTTGGAGCGTGTGACTAAAGCTCGTCGACACCTGAGCATCTCTACTGCTCCAAGCTGTCATGATGGACGGCCATGTCTTTGTAGGTAGTTGTGCTTTAATCTATCTATTGTACTTATACTGATAAGCATTTTCCATTAAAAATGCACGTAAATCATTTTCTAGTTCTTCATATAAATCTAATTAGATGGATATTTGGTTCAAAAGTAAATATTTGTTTCAACATCTATATTATTGGTTTAAGATTATTATTATTATTATAAGATTAAACATAGACTTATTTGAATTGTGAGTAAAGAATGCAAATAAAAAGCAGGCTGCTTTACATCTTGATTACCAAGGAAGTATGTTACGGACCGAGACATTTGTCTTTGTGCAAATATAAGCCCAGAACTGTTCGTGAAAGAAACTTAACTAACTACTGATCTGGTACTAGCGAGATCAGTAGTTACCTGTCAGTAGACAGACTGACTACTGATCTAGTCAATCTGTCTTTGACTAGATCAGCAAAGGGTGTTGCTAGCCGTCTACATCCTGCACAGCTCAACTGTTTGGCAACACTTCAAAATAAATGTTTCTATCCATCTAGACACATAAATATCTCAACGTATTTATCATTATTAAAGTGGTTTTAAAAAACAAATGCAAAAAAAAAAAAAAAACTCATTTATTTTGTTGCTGCAACACTACAACCGAAAATTGGGCGAAATTAATAAATCAAATTAATGTTCTACGCTTTATAGCATTTGTGCAGTACCACATAGTTTTTTTGTAGGTTCTTACACATTGTTTAATTCTAAGGTTACACCCCTTTCAGATCCATTTTGATTGGTCTAAAACTACACTGAGTTTATCAGTATTAATCACGGCTACGGATAGACATATGTCCAAACGAACTCCAAGTGCAGATTTAATGTTGAAATGGGATGTGCTGCTCTCTAGGAAGGTGAGCTGAATACAAAATGAGCATAATTTTATTCGTAAAAACATCTGAGAACCATGTTAGCACAAAATTCGAATTGAATACATTGAAGTTTGTGGTTATAACTTGACAAAAATGTGAAAAACTCCAGGCAGAATGAGTCATTTTGTAATAAACTCAAAGGGAGACAATTATGATTTCTCTTCTTTGCAAAATCCACCTAAGAGTGCAAGTGAATAGTTAAACAGGCTCCAAAAAACAGTTTTTACCCATCAGAGTACTTGGATTTATCACTTACAAGCAGATCTGTGAATTTTAATCTTATTTTCACGTTCAAGTTTTAGCAAGTTAGCACGATAACAGAGTAGACTCGTTTCAAGCCAATAGTTTGGTTGCATCTTTTAAGTCATAAAAACTCTTGAATTTTCCACTAAATGTTTTGCAAAGCGTCCTGTCATTGCAACCTGCATCAGAGACGATTACACAGAGACTCTCAATTCACTTGTTTTTGTTTCAAGCCTCTGCAATCAACACAGCTGCTCCTTAACACACTGTTTATGGATTAAATAACCTTCAAGGCCTCCAGTTTGGTAAAAAGTAAATCAAATGAATTTTACGTAAAAATAATACAACTCTAGTAAAAAAAAAATAAAAATGAATGGCTCCTTCAGCGTTATTTAAAGTAGCTTGATGATCTCAATTACATTTGGCGATAAAGACATTTTGATTAGGCTAATAACACAAAATCAATTGTTCCATTCAGGCCTTTATTAAAGACAATCAGAAATCACTCTCAGTTCGGGTTAAATAAACCTCAATACATCTCCGTTGGATAACCTAAAGAACTTTGCTTGGTTGCCTGGGAGCCAAGTTTTATAGAAAGTAGTTCGTAAAGTCGCTATTTCTTTAGGTGAAGCTAAACAACTGGACTCAGGTTGGACGGATTGTTTTGATTCTTCCAACTTAGGATTTTGGAATACGTTGACAAAAACGGTAGGGAAACGTCTCCGGTAATGAGCAAGAATTTATCATACAGGAGGAAACCAGAGTCTGACACCTTCAGTGATGCTGAAAATGCCAACAGGGAGGGACATGCAAAATCATTGCAGATAATTCTCAGCGCCCTTTTAAAGATGGTTGTTCAATACACAGATTGACATTATTTGGAAAACCAGGCCTTTGTAAGTCATTTTCAGGTTTGCTACTGGAAATAGAGTCAACTTACTTCAGTGAAGGAGGTTAGAATCAGGAAGACTGGAGAGAGCCGTAAAAGCTTTTTTTTTTCTTTCTTTTGGCTTTGACACCAAAAGCAGCCTCCGCTGAGTGGACAGCAGTGAACCTTCTATCATATGGTGACATTTTAACTGAATGCAGCAGGAAAGAGACAAAGAGTTTAAAAAAAAATAAGAAGAGGATGATGGCTGTTTTATGTGCAAAACTGTGGTGCGATCAGCTGTGATGAAGCATCTGTCCCCTGCTGAAACCAGCATTAGCGCTAACCCTGATGGTGAGACAGAGACGAGCAGAAACGGCAATGGAGAAAATTGTGCTGCGATAAAATCCAGAGAGTATTGAAGAAACTCTGTTCGACCTGGTATTTTGTGCTGTGTGTGAAGGACGTCCTGCATGTTTATATGGAGCCGTTTAGACTCCACAGTGATGCATGTGTGAATATTACGAGTGAACAATAAAAGTCCCAAAGTATAATTCTGTGGGTTTTTTTTTTTTTTTTTGTCTGCAGCACTGATAAAGTTTGCGTAGGAAAGAAAAATAAAGCGAGACTGACGACAGAAAAAGTAACAAACTGATGTGACAGAGCAGAACATTTTGAGAACATATTCAGTGTCCTCGGCCTCTGTTGTCATATTAACTTAGAAAAAGCGAGTCTGTGATTGTCAATTTTAACAAGATCAAGTGGGTAATGCAAAACCTATTTTAATAACACAAAAGGTAAACCAAAGAGTAACACACCTCACATACTTTTTTGTAGATATCCTGATTTGTTTGTATGTTAATTTTTTTATTTTTTTTTTACAAACTTTCCCACTTTGGCTTCTTTTTCGCAGTAATTACTACTGAAAAGTGTTTTGTGTAAGTGAGCTTTTACAGTTTTAGTAAGACTTTGCTATTACAGCCTTTTATATATTAACACCCAAGAGGTAACAGAGGGTGTACTTTCTTTAACCATGAGATGGCAAAGCGCATTAAACATTTTTTT
The DNA here is from genome assembly GCF_000485575.1 of Poecilia formosa. Lineage (NCBI taxonomy): Eukaryota > Metazoa > Chordata > Actinopteri > Cyprinodontiformes > Poeciliidae > Poecilia > Poecilia formosa. The sequence continues at coordinate 1,784,966 of NW_006800034.1, forward strand.
TAGCATCAAACAGAGCCTCTCTTTCTGATTCCTGACTTAGAAACATTGCTGATGAGTTTTCCAGAACATTTCCGCGAAAGGCACATCATGGTACATTAGACCTTCAATATTTCTCATTATTCATGACCACAGTTTGTATTCTGCTGCTGGGGGAAAGTTCACACGACCTCACCGATGCAAAATATTCCATTTGACTGACACGTCAACTCAAGTTACACTCCAACAATTCCCTCGTTGTCTTTAACAAAGACCTCATTGGCAAAAAATCTGCCACGGACATGGCAATAAGTACTAAAATAAAAAAAAAAAAATAAATAAATAAAATAAAAAAAATCCTTCTGCCAGAACCCTCTGACTCTGTTGTTACTGGCTCACAGAGGATCTGAAAACATCACTTCACTGCACTCACTTCACATTTCACAATAATGAGTCTGGCAACATTTTTTTTTTCAATCAATAAACCTTTGCAGAATTTTTTAAACATAATGCTGTTCTTTTCAATTTATTCTGGCAAAAAACAGGGGAGCAGATTGGTGGCGAATATGTGGGAGTTTTGTAAGGCAGAGCTCTGACAGGTAATGCGCACCAGCAGGGACAAAAATATATATATATATATAAAAAAATAAAAACTCAAAAGGAATGTCAAATAATTCCTTCCAGTAAGGTGCTGTATAATTGTGTGCTTTGTTAATTCACACTTCATAATTCCCTCATTACAGCTCTTGAATGGTGGTGATTAAAAGAAATTCTTTCAGCAGCCATCTCTTTGAAATGAGTATCAATTAAGTCCTTTATTACTGGCTATTCTTTTTGGCAATGGCAACCCTCAGCACAGCCGTGACTGAGAAAATGCTTTCTAATGAAAAAAAAAGAAGAAAAAAAAGTTACTGTTTAAATAAGAGGACTTCAGCTGCTTTTGAAAAATGATCATATGCAGCAGTGTTTTGACTCGGATTACTACAAGCTATATCGCTTGTGTTCCAGAGTTCGATATTTTTTGCTTTGACAGGTAGGGCACGGAGCTGTCAAGTCATTAAAATTAATCATCTACACAAGTAAAACAATGAGTTCATTTCATATGCTGCTCTCACCGCTGAGTGAATGGGAGCTGCACATGAATATTTAGCCCAAGTGCTCGACAGAGATTCAGGGAAAGCATTTTTTTTTTCTTTCTTTCTTTATGTGAGAAACTTCCCAGAGAACGCTCCTTCTGGAACAGTTCCCGTTGTGTCGGAGCCAAAATCCAGGGCCTCAGAGAGGAAAGCAAGCCTCACCGCTTTTCTTGGCAAACGTCACAGGTTAGAAGCGAGCTGACATTCAATCTGTTTCCCTATCACGACCGGCATCTTTGCTCGCAAGTGAGTTATATAAAAGAGGACATGTGCCCAAAATTACTGAAACCGCAGGCGAAATATCATCAGTGGCTGAGATCCTTTCAGAGAGTTTGGGAGGAGGAGCCTTCAAGCTGATGTGTCAGCGAGCAAGAAGAGAAGCGGCTGGTAAAAGTATTCATTCCCCTTCAAATCTGTCATATTTTGTTATGGTACAACCACAACTAATTAGGAAGTAAATAAAAGCTGCAAAGCTCTTGGAAAGAAAATCTTAAATGTGACATGGCGGCCATTTGCATTCAAATTTCCTGAGGAAATACTCTGTAGAGCCTTTTGCTGCAGGTTTTGCAGACCTGAAGACAGAAACTTTTCATCGGCGAACCCAGGCTCAGACCGTTGGTCACTCAGGTATGACCAACAACTGAATGGCGCCAGAGCCAGTTTGGAATAACATCCATAATTTTAAAATAATTCACTAAAGTCAGAAAAATACTTTTTTTCTTTTTGAAGGCCTTGCAATTAGGAGTGTGTTAAAAAATGTAAAAAACATCTGTTTGCATAAGAATTGGGATTCTCATTTACTATGATTCTGAATCAATATGAAAGATTTGTCTTATAAAATAGGACAAATCTGCTGGCTGTCGGCTGTCTCCATTTTGTAACTAATCAGGACATCCTGGAACATAAACATGAGTGAAAAGCGTCACAATAAAGAAGAAACTATAAAAAATGAAGAGCGAGAGATTCAACCAGGCCCATCTCAATGAAGGCAAACATTTGGACTTGTTCAGTTTGAGATATGCTTTTACTGTGTGCAAGATTTGCAAAATGAAAATGAGGCACTTCAGGAACACCACGAATGTGCAAAACCACGATACGCCATACCCGCCCATATAGAGCTCTGTGCGATGTGTCGTGTGATTGGTCAGACGTTTGCGGGTGTGTTTTACTTTAAGAAGTCCGCCTCCACTATTCAGCTTTTAAATCCGCAAGCGATGTGAATGCTTTTGGGGAACATTTGCACAACGTGGAAAGGAATTGTGTAATATATAATTCTTCACTAAATTACTACAGTGACTGTCGAACGGATAAAAACTATTGGATGGAAATTGAGATGTCGTAGACAGAGGAGGCCGTCTGTAGAAAGGTGTGGCCGTTTCTTGGTGACCGTTTTGTTAAAACGAAATGGAACCGTGCTGGAAGAGAGTGGAAAAGATACAGTCGCGACTCCATTTGTCATTCTGCCTTTGCAAAGCAAACTGTAGTAGATCATTAGGGCCCTTTGCACTCCTGTAGACTGAAGCAGAAATCATTGTGAACACTAGCTTTGAATGGATTTTGCTCCCAATTGTGTCCCAAAAAAAGAGAGAAAAAGCTGAACCGAATCGTGAGGTAGTAAAAGATGTTTAGTAAACATGAATCAACTGCAAACAAATTTGTGGAAAATATTCACGGTACTCTACGAAGTCCTTACTGATCTCCTGGAAGTGAATAAAAGCTACTGCTCCTATTTATTAGCGGTTGAGATCCCTCTTGAGCGTATCACTGCAGCCACCACCTGTCTTGGAGGAGAACTGCTTGTCTGCTGGTGAAGCATTAACTTTACTTCCACATGACAACTATGTGCTACCTTCTGCTGGTCTGTCACATCAAATCTCAGCTGCACATTCTGAACTTTGTGGTTGTAGCGCGAGGAGAATGTGAGCAAGTTGCAGCTGGAGGTTGATAATTTATTCTGTTGAATATAAAGTACGTAACACAAACATCGCACTTTATTAACGGTGTTCGGTTACCATGTAAATGACTCCACTTTCCGCTTTAACGGAAGCTAAAGGAGAAAACCATTTTTGCTTCGTGTCTGGTATGAGCTTCGTCCTCCATCTGACGTGATTAACACATATAGATCGGCGTCGGAGGTAAAAATCTGCCTGCATTGCCCCGTCGAGAGCTCTAAAACTCTCAGAGGAGCCGAGTCAGGCTTTATCAAGTCCTTATCAGCGATTACAGTGGCAACCCCTGCTGAATGATGGTTTATTAGATCTCCTCCCTGTTAAGGTTCAGAGTGTGGCGATCGTAATTACCGCAATAATGTATAAGCAAAAGGCCTGGTGTAATTCAGCAGTGTCAGAGGCAGCTAAAAAAAAAAGGAAAAAAAAAGAGCCATTTGAACTTGCTCCTGGCTCTTGAGCGTCACATTCGAAACGGTTTTGTGTTAAAAAGCTCTGAATAAAGGGCTGGAAAAAAGAATAACAAATTGACATCTCTTTTTGGAGAATTATACCACAGGGAAAGGCATTCTCCCACCCTTAATCACTATAAAATGGTTTATAAAATGGTTTAACATGACACACAGAGGCTGGCAAATGATCAAATGCTGACAGGAGGACAAATTGCAAACAAAATGAGAGATCAAGTTTATTAGAGTGCCGCCTCTGGGAAATGAAAATCTTTAATTCTCTTTTTACATTGACATTTATTTGGCTGGTACGGATCGCACGCCGACAAACGCACACAAACCGCTCGTGTTGCACCTACGACAGCTGTAACAGCTCCACCGCAATGAAGGCACAGTCAATGACATTTATCATGTTTGCCTTTGTAGATGACATCTGAAACACATTGTCTTTCATCCAGCCAGCATTCATCATGTATTTTATATAAAGTTCACCGCGGCGCGCGGCTGTGTCTTCGTGCGGGAGCAATGAGGGGAGCAGCAGGAATTATCCATCACCTCCAGCACAAACGATGGATCCTTATTCCTTTTTAACCCTCAGGCCCGTCGATAAAAAGGCTTCTTGTAAAATTCCCCTCTGAAAGTAAATTCCCTTCTAAGAACTTCACTTTAGATATCAATATTTAAATTGTTATTGGCTTGTTACTTATTTATATGCAGAATAATTTATGGCCAGGAAAAGAATCTGTATCATCATTTATTGACTAGACATGGATTTACATTGTCTTGTAAGTGCTTATTACCATTTAATCTAGCCAAAAATGGTCTCGTTGCAACCACAAACTGAACTGTATGTGGATTTTAAAAGTAGTACATGCCTTTAAAGATGAAGGAAAACTGTAGTTAATTTTCAATTAACGTTTTTTTGGTTTTGTTGAATGAATAACAATCTGAAAAGTGTGGTGTGCTGAGACAATTATAATTGCAAGTCTCTGAAGGGATGTCTTTTGCAGTTTTGCACACCCGTGACTGACAGTTTTGCGTATATTTAATTGCAAAACTGCTTAAGCTCAATCAGATTGGCGAGAGAGCATCCGTGAACAGTACCGTCTTTGACACTCCATTAGGTGTAGATCTGCACTTTAACTGGACCGTTTAAACATCTGGTTCGAAACCAGGGGGTTTCAACTTTAAAAACAGCTTTGAGGCGTCTTTTCCAAGGCCCTGTGCAAACCACAGTACTCACAGAAAGAACTGTGATTTGCAGATGAAAATTGCAGCCCATATTGTGATTTTGAAACTTTAACCAACTTATTAGCCTTTTCAAATTTTGATCGTTACAACTTAAGAACATTAATTTGTTTCGTTGATAAGCCACATCCAGTGGGGAACTCTGGTGGCACTCAGCCAGCAACACTCCCCCCAAAAAAGCTGGTTTGTTTTCACCACTTATTTATAGCCCCAAACAAAGCAGCAGCAGCAGCAGCAGCAGCATATTTGCATAATGACAACATCGGCGTCCATTGTTTTCCCTCTAAGTGCTCGAACCAGCTGCTACAAGACAGCTGATGAGTGTTACTGCATCAGGATACGCCGCTGACATTTTTTGTTGCATGTCACAGCTACTATATCAGGACTACTTGAGAGTGTGGTTGTGTGACCAGTGAGTGTAATATTAGGCAGATGACACAACACTAAACAATGGGTGTTGCGCGTGTTCCTCTCAGATAAATTAAGTGCAATTTATGAACCACAGCGACTAACAGGAATATCACGCCTACTTAATCTTTTTATCATTTCGCCACATTACGATCACAAACTTCTGTGTACTTCATTTGGATCTTATATGGTAGACCAACACAAAGTAGTGCATATTTGAGAAGGGTAACAAAACTCACGATCTGGAAAGAGTGGCATGTGTTTGCGTTCACATAGCATGCTGCCACCGGCACCTTTTTCAAAGCTTTTCATTCCTATTAGTTAAATAAATGACTTTCCTTCCACTAGCTTTTATTTAGGGGTATCACTTTCAGGAGACCAAATAATAATGCACAACACACTTGTGAAAATTGGCGAAATGTTAAAGTTTCTTTCCACTTCACATTCTGGACTCTTGTTTAGAAAAAAAAAAAAAAAGAAATTAGCAGTACTGCTGTGATTGCAACGCAAGAAGAAACCTCACAAGGCACTGTTAACTATATGCTTATAATTACTAGCCGACTGAATCATTAAAGATAAATTATCTAAAGAATTTTAGATAATTATTACATTATTACATTATTAATATCCGAAGGGATACTGATAAAACATCCGAGACGAAGAAATGTCGCAGATTTTCTCAAAGGGACTTTCAAAAACATTGGTTTTCATCAATTGGGCTGCAAATCATCTCAGCATTATGTTTGAATAAGTAACCTTGACGGTTTTCAATGACACGTAACATAAGGTCAAATTTATTAACATTCATGCATCCTTTGCAACGTAGAAAGAAGCTACACTAACTGATAAAGTATGAGCAACATTGCATTCACTTTAGAAGAAAATGAACAGGCTACAGACATGTCTTTTTAATACATGATTCAAAAGACATTGCAGCCAGCATGATTTCATGGCAGAAAAGTTGTGAGTACAAACAAGAGTACTCGTGCTTGGTTTTGTTTTTACAGCACAGCAAAGAAAAGTCCTGATTGCTTGCCACAGCATTTTGAGTTGGGCCAAAGATGCAGCATCTTCAGCTAAAAGACAACACAGAGGCTCCCAGGTGTAGAGGAAAATATTTTTTTTTCTCAAGCTGATAACATGAGAACTCATTACAGTGGGTACAGTGAAACTTTAGTGTTCAGAAGACATATATAGCAATATATATATATATATATATATATATATATATATATATATATATATATATATATATATATATATATATATATATATATATATATATATATATAGCCTCTATGTATTGTGCTATAAGTCTGCACAAAGCAACATTTTCATCTATATGCTCTGCATGTGAAGAATGACAATAAAGCTTGTCGATCTTAAGATGTTTACAACAAATATATATTTGTGTGTAATTCAACTGCTGGTTTAAAACCCTTAAAACTTTAAATTATATTGTCCCTACGGTTCACAGTCCTAAGTAAAAGAACTTGAGTAGTTTTCTCGAGCAACATAAAGCTGCCCATCCCCCACATGTTGCTGAGCAGCTGGCTGAAAGAAGGCTAATACACACTTATTATTAGCCTTATAGTTCATGGGGAATATTTTTATTCCCCTATTATTAGGAGCTTTGCATAGCAAACTACAAATTTATCATCCTCAAAATATCAGCATCCACAACATTTATATCGCAAAGAACTGCTTGGACTGCAAGAATTAATAGCCAATTAAACAAATGCCATGCAAGACATTTGCCAACAATATCACAGGCTTTTCTGATGTTGTGTCCCATGCACCAAGAAGACATGCATCCATCAAGCTGTTACTTGATGGATGCATGTCCATCAAGTAAAAGCATCCCTTTGCTTCCCAGTCTTGTCTCCAGAAAACAAAACCAAAAAAAAGATCAACATTTACCACAGCAGTGCACTACAGGCTATTTAACTGATGTAGCAGCTTATTCCCATTTAGTCATAAAAGCCTTTTTCGCTTTCTATTTTCTGATTTAGACTAAACTGAAAAAAGTAAACCAAAAAACATGCATTTTAGATCATCACTATGTAACAACGCTGACAGCAACTAGATGTAAAACAAACACGTTGAAACTGTTCACTATTTAAAGGTATATTCCGATAATCTTAACTTGAAAAACTCTGGACCCATCAGAAGGAGCGGTTCTGAATCACTTGTGTTTCTCTTGTAACTGTACCCTTCTGTGGGCCCCAGTGATGATTGATATGTTACCTACAGGCCAGCTCTCTCCATGCTCTGCTAAAATGAACTGAACCACAAGGGCAATGAGGAGAGACACCCTGTGGCTCCGAACAAAGGCAAAGGCTCGCAGTTATTATCTGAAACTACCCACCGCTTTTCTCACTGCCCAAAACTGCACTACAAGTTAGCATTCAATGTAAGATCTTAGTTTTATTAATATTAAATGTAATTCTTGCTTCTCTCTTGTCAATAGTTCCATTTTAAAAGGTTGTTCACTGAGCTTCAAACTGATTCTACAAACTTAAAACCCTGAGAAATATAAAGAAATCTTTGGTTTCTTCTTCTAGTGTGTAGTAAACATAACTCCCTGGAAGAGGAGGATTTATTCTTGATTTCGGTGGCTTGTGAAGCTTATTGGTTTATAAGTATATAAGTTAACTTAATATCGCCGTAGTTCTGGTCCGAAATATATTCTGTATTAAGAGGAAATGGATTGATTTCAGTGAACAAGCTCGGTCCACTTCTCACAAAGGTCACTCTGCAAGCATTTGGCACAGGAAAGAGAGAAAAAGAGGGCAGGATGTTAGAGTTGAAGCATTAAAAATTGCCGAGGACCAGCCTGGAGTGTATTCAAGGCAAAGTTAGAAGTACTTCACAAATCAATGGCTGCTCTCTGCATCCCCCACACTTCTTTTATGCTCTGAAATGACAGAATGTAGAGCAAGCATTCTTGTCTTTTTTTAAACATCTGGCGTCAATATCAGAGCTTCACTTCAAAGACATTACTGATAACACTCTGGCCTCTCCAGTCATCTATTTAAAGCTTGGCTCTCTGCAGTTCGGAGATATAGGGTTTAAGTGAAGGGTAAATATGTCCAAAAGGGGCCAGTGGGGACAAAAAAGCAGAAACCTACCAACAGTCGCAACGGTGTCGTCCTTGCCCTGGGTGAAGACCACCAATCGCTGCCTCTTTGCATTCTCCTTGGGGAGGTTTTGGGTCTTGTGCGCGATCACTGCAATGTCATCCGTCTGTGAAAACACCACAGAAACCCAGGAGGGGTGAACATGTTAAGTTGAGTGAAAGCATCATGAAGAGCATTTTCGGAGTAGTCAATCAAAGATCACAAGTGTTGCTGAGAGCAGGTCAGATATTTTTTTTTTTTTTTCCTATCCAGACGGATCAAGTGATAATAAAACCAGATGAGCTGGTGTGAAACGGATCAATAGGAGCACGCTCGATGATGCTTCCATTGAAGTTGCTAGAGGGCCTGGAAAATATTACAATGTCATATTCCCTAAGTGAGATGAAAATGAGAGTGTGAAGATACGCTTTTTTGTCAGATAACGCCGCAGTCTGCAAGCAGCGGGGGATAGGCGGTGCATGTACTGTATCGTTCTCCTCCTGAAACAGGCCATCTCTCCTCAGCATCTGCACGGAATGGATATTCTCGCCTGGAGACGACAGAGCTCTCCGGAGTGCTTGCCTTTGATCATGAGAGGGATAAAAAAACCCACACCTGTCAGTGCTGCTTTATTATTAACTCATCATGATGTACTATGAGCAGGTAGAATGTCTTTATCGCAATCTTCCAACGAAGTGGACGGCTTCTTCTGTACATCGAGGAGTTGAAATTACAGTTGCCACGGACATCTGTGTCAAAGCTAGCACTAAAGCAACTTTAGGTTGAGCAAATACTGTGATTATGGAAGCAATCAGAGAGATAGACTCTGGCCCGCACCAGCCACTCTGCCTCACTCGAACCAATGAGCTTTTACACCTCTAAATGCTTCCCAAACGTCCTTTAATCAGCCCTAAGAGGTCCGGGGAGACCCAGGGCTGAGGGAAAAATGGGTGTAACACTCTAAGTAAGTGCTAATAGTGAGGTTAATACAGAGGCTGTTAGCAGGCGATGTTGAAAAAAGAGCAATTTGTCACTGTGACTGCATGTAACCACAAGCACTGAATGCAAAACCACACCGGGCTCCAGCACATTGTCGCCCTCAGGTTTTATGTTCGCTGACATAAAATAGACATACCTCCACTTGGGTTCAGGAGCTGAGAGGTTCTAAGAGCATGAGGTGGAGGTGTACCCATCAGGGCTTGCATAATAACAAAAGGTAGGCAAAGGCACAGGCTCCGTTTCACATATCAGAAACACTCACCTGACAACTTCCTATAGAGAGAAAATGACGTTGGTGGGGGGGTGAGTGGGAAAAAACCCCAGCAAGCTAGAAACGGATTGACAAACGATACGGTCAATTTGGTTCACGGCTGACAAATGGCAATATTTACGATCGCAGGGCGACTGATCAGACATAAATCAACAAAGCGTGAAATATGAAAGCTTTACAAGGGTGTTAAATTGCGTTGCTACGTCGAAGCCACCGAGAAACTGATAATCTCCACCGCGGGCTGCTTGGAGGGGAAAAAAAATGCTGCAGGGGAGAGATTCAATTAGAGCTGTGATGCAGAGAGTTCTTTTGAGCATTTAAAGGAAACAGATCACAATCAGGAGACTGCGTTCAGATCTGCTGATTGCTGCGTCTGGGAGGACAAGCTCTTTATCTTGTATTTATACTGAAGAAGAGTGGCTGTCATTTGTGTTAGTCATCCATAATGTGATGATAACAGTGTTTCAGAATACATTAGGAGCACATCACGCTGTGTCTTGAGGGTTAGATCCTAGCAATATTTAATTAAAGTTTCACTAAAAAGGCCTAATTAGTGAATTAACAAGACTTCTGATGGACTGAGATCAACCTCACTGTCATTATAGGACTCAAAGTGCTTAAAGAAACCTACTTCAGTATATTAGCTTGTTAAACGTGACAATACTAGAAATAAAGCAGTGGCCTCTATGTCCTGTTTGATATTTTGTACTGAAAGGACAGAAAAAAGCTCCAGTTAAAAATGGCATGACAAAAGATATGTCCTCGCATTTTAAAGCACCCCAATATTTCTTGTTAGAATTAAGCTCTATCCGTTTGTTCTCGGCATGTGATTAGCATCCGGAGAAGTCTAAGCTATTATTATGGGCCTTTGAAATATTTTGTCTTGCAATACTTCGGGAACTCTGTAGAAAGAAGGAAAGAAAGAAAGAAAAAAAAGAAAGAAAGACACAATGATAGACGAGATACGAATGAGTTGAGAGTGTGAGCGCTGCTACTGGCTAACTGTATGCTACTAACGACAGACGTTAGCAGATAACATTCTGTCGGTGCTAAGCTAATGAGCTATTTCACAGTTTTTTAATCAATTCTTTTTAAAACATATGGCTAGATGTTAAGCTTGTGTAAGCATAAGAACCTAATACAAACGTTTATACCTTTCAAGCTATCGGGATCTTTCAAAAGAGCATGTGCGTTCGATGACATGCTAAAATCACAGCGCCATGTAGTGGCCTGGCATGACATTTACAGCGGATTCAAGGTGTCTCGGCGATGCCGTCTAAGAGTGAAATCTTTTCCCACTCAACATCCGAAAATACCAGCAGTTTCCAGTCAGTGGTTTCGTAAATTTGACTTGAGAATAGTTCATTTTCCCATGAACTATATTCCTTACTCATCCAGATCTGGAAAACACTTACAGACTTGAATTACATACCTTTTCCAGTCTTCCCTGCCCACATATTGACCCTACAAACCTACTCCATACTGTTATATATAAGCAACAGTGTTTTCAAAAGTTGTTACTGGAAACATTGAAGAAGTAGCCTGTCAAAGGAAAGTACAATTCTCATCAGAAAGTGACAAAAATAAATAAATTAAAAAAAAACCACTTCACTACTGTGAAGAAAACATCTTTCAGCTACAACCATCCAGAAATGCAGTGGGTACAGTACACACCACTGCTGTTATCTGGAAAAAAAAATCACATTCATCCAATGCAATTTCACAGAGTGTTCTGCCAAATCAAGTTGACACAGAAAATGTCAAAGAACTGTAACTACTCGCCGAGTCTTGACTTTGCCCTTTGTGCTGTTTTTTTTTATTTTTTTAACATGGGGCCCCTCCATTATTACCTCCTCCTCCTCCTGCCTTCATCCCGTCTCCTCTCTTAAACCTGTCACTGCCATCAGGATTGCATTTCTATTCTAGTCACGTTGATCACACCGTTAGTGATTCTGGATGACAATTATTCACACAGAGCAGAGCCATATTCAAGGCGGATCTCTCTCTCTGAAAGATAGCACTTAAAATACCTGAAAAACACAGATCTTGGCTATTTGTGCTTTTGTTTTTTTCACATTTAAATAGAGATGTGGATAATGTGGAGGGAAGGAAAAAAAAAACAAGTGAAGGAAAGACTGGGAATATTCATTTTACACTTAAGAGGCAGCCCAAACAAGCGCTGCAATTTCCATCTCTATAATCTATAACAAGTGGCTTTAATTTGGATGTTAAAGGAGAGTGTTTCCGTATGGTGTCATGGTATAGCACTGAGCAGAAACCATACAGTAACATCCCTGAGTGCGACGAGGATAATGAGGAGGCTTTTTAACCTGGCAACCTGATGAGCTTCGAGCCTGCGGAGAAAGGCTTGAAACCGTGCCCAACTTCTCAGCTTCCCAAGAGGCTTTTCAAAATTCAATAAATAACATCTGTAGGCGATGTTGGGTGCAGACCGAGCGAGTGCGTCATAACAGAGAGCGGGGCTGAACAAAGAAACCATGACGACTGCCTGGTTTCCATAGCAACTGCTGCAAGGCCTGGAGAGTATAATAGCACATCAATCACTGTCCAAAAGGAACTTCATTATCAGCAAAAAATAAACCTTTAGGATCTTTTTTACTGTTAAATTGCCGGTCAACTCACCTCAAAGCCCAGCTCTTTGGCAAACGTGGCCGCTTCCTGGAAGAGATGAAACACACACACACACACACGCATACACGCACAAACGCACGGAGACACACACAAATGAGCAGTTAATTACAGAGTCACAAAACAGAGCACAATGTCCAACCACAGACGTGAAGTGAAGACATCTCGTTTCCCCCTCGGCTCCTCACATGTCACATGAGAATAAGTAACCTGAGTTAGCACCGCTCTGCCAGCTCCTGATTTAATAGGCAGGCAGCCCACCCCATTTAACTATTATCAGACATCATCTCATCTTACCGCAGCAGCGTGAGATAACACTACATCAGCCTGGAGGCTTGAAACAACCACTGAAACCATGAATATGTGTTGGTATGTGGGAATCCCCCATCCTGCAGGCATTCAGCGCCTCGTATAAATAGGTCGCTTTAGACTCTGAACAGGTGCACTTTGCATACCAATACTTTTTCTTATTTAGGTTACATCGTTTCCCTAAACATGCAAACTTTCAAATGCTTTTTAGAGCACTAAATCTTTAGCTTTCAAGATGTACAGCTAAAAGCAGATACTTTGATATACCACAGCAATATACCATAACTTATTTTTTCTTTGTATGAAATTAAGTTACACTTTCCATGTCTTATGTCCATTAGGATAATCAAAATGATTACCGTATTTTCCGCACTATAAGGCACACCTAAAAACCTTCAATTTCCTCAAAAGCCGACAGTGCGCCTTATAATCCGGTGCGCCTTATGTATGGACCAACATTGAGCCACAACAGGTCTAGCATCTGCGGTAAGCAGCCGCCGACTTCATTTTCGCCTGTAGAAGAAGAAGCGCACAGTGCATGCTGGGATAGTTGTCAGAACGCTGGTTTGTTAATAAAGTTTGACTGACCTATCTACCTACTGACCATCTAGAATCAGGTTGCAGGTCATTTAGTACCACGTTCTCCACGAACATGCTGTGCGCGAACGGAGAAGGGTGACTATCGTCCGCCCACGCCCCAGCCCAGTTGAGGAAGGCTCTCCTCGCCGACCAGAGTCGGATTGTTTTGTTGACATTCCGTTTAGTGGAGCTCCATCTAGTGGATGCATAACGTAACTCCAGCCTCTACTGTAATGTCTATTTTATGCGCCTTATAATGCGGTGCGCCTTATATATGAAAAAAGTTTTAAAATAGGCCATTCATTGAAGGTGCGCCTTATAATCCAGTGCGCCTTACAGTGCGGAAAATACGGTATTAGTTTTGACAAATTCAGCAGTTTACATATCTCTCGCTTCCATTGAGATGTACATACTGAGTCGGAATACTATTTTATTTTCTGGCGTATTCAGGAGAGCGTTTCCACCCGGACTCTGATTGTCCAGCGGCCCTACAACTCTTCGACCCTATACAACTTTACGTGTAATTTCCAGAAGCCTAGAGGTGCCGTATTTGTATGATCAAACACTTATATGCAAGTACACAAGATCTTGGAAAAATACTTTGTGACGATTCCGGTCGAGGGTAATAAAAAAATTCTTAAAATTCTAAAAATGTTAGAAATTGAGATTCAGAGCACAAACAAACTTTCAGATTTGTTTTAATGTAGAATAAACTACATATTATTCTATCTTTAACTATTAGGCTTTTAAACAATGGATATTAATCTTAATAATTGTTAAGCAGAATAAAGCACTCCTGAAAAGAAAAAAAATCCCATTACATTTATAGTTTTGTATTTTAAAATGAAATAAATGTAGTCTTCAGTGTCTTGTAAACGGTTCTTTCATGACAGCAAGTGTCGGCGCCGGTTCTCCTCTGAGTGGAAACAGCTGCTCATTAAAGGTGATCAGTCATGTGAGGTACATGTTTGGCATGTCAGGATTTATTTACAAAAAGTGCTTAAATTGTCTGGTTTAACTCTTTGTGTACCTTACCAGAGGAAAAAGCTGTTTAATTTTTCGAAAAACAGGGAAATTGTTCTCCTACTTCTACTCAATTTCAGTCAGCTTTTTTAAAGCAAAGCTAATTATTTTTGTTAACTTAAAAGAAAGAAAAATGATATGGCTTACAGTTCTTTTATCTGCAAAATGGGTAGAGAATGTGCAGAATCAAACATGGTAATTTTAAATGCCAGTAAAGAGACGTGTGTCTGCAGGTTGACATCACTGCTTACTGCATTGGCAGCTGCAGTGTTGGGGAATATTCGGCGTGACCAAAGGTTGCCTCTTTTATCGACTGGATGCATTTCTATAATTTTATGGATCGAATTGGTTCCAACCCTGCCCCCTTCAGTCTGTATTCAATTTCCTTTTCCAATCGATTTCTGAGCAGAAGTTCCCAGATGGTTCCATGTCACAAACCATCTGGCAGGTCAGGTTACCTTTGGTTACCAGATGGCATGTAATGGCAAAGTCAAAGTCTACAATGAGCAATGTAATCCAAATTCATGCTGTACATCTATTTTTTATTTATTTTTTTTGTCAACAATCATACTTGGATCTCTGGCTGTTATTCATATAAATGTGTCTTGAAACAACAGAGAAGTACAAAATGTAGAAAACACTCAAGCTGTGAGGAGCTTTTCAAATCCATTGAAATACCTACTCTCCTGCTCTGCATGGATGCTTGATGCATGTGCAACATTTTTGTGAGTTTTTGCAAATGCTTAGGTCTCTAAAAAGCTGTAAGAGTGACATGCACAATTATTGCAAAAATAAAGTTTACTACAGACACAGTTGTTAGGAAAGGAGTTTTGATTTCTGTTTGCATTAGAGAAACAATAATGATCACAAATGGAAGAAGAACGACACCCAATCTGAAAGCTACCATATATATATGTAAAATTACAGTTTTTGGCACATATAGCCAATCCCCACTGTGTTTGCCTCAAAACACGTTTAAATTTCTCCGTAGGGTATTAGATTGATAAGCTAGTGCTGGTGCACCCACGCAATAAACTCAATGTTTTACGAACTAAGCTGAAAATCTGGAGACTGTGCCATCACTACTTTTTATCTCTTGCAGGTTGATGCCCAAATTTAGCATTCCGGTGAGAAAAATCATTACTCTTCAGTTATTTTTAGTGGGGTTCTTGGGTGTCTTATCATTTATACAGCTTGTGCAATTGAGATCTGAGATCTCATTTACAAGAGGGACCTGTCCTGTCCTCACTTTTATTCTTTCTTTCTTTTTTTTTTAAACAAATATTTTTTTGATTTTGATTCAAAACTGCATGTACTTGTCGGGACATGCAAAGCACAGACACAAGTAGAAGGTGTAAAAATAACAATATACGTCATTTGCCATGGTTATAATAGTGTTATATGATTTACACTGTTCACCTCATTCTACGTTTAACTGAAGACAGAAACAAGCTACTTCTCAGTTAGGAACGATGCCGTAAATCATGAGCGACAACCTAGTTCGCCAAGCACACTTCTGACCTCAGACGGGTCTGTAAGTTGGCTTTATGATTCTAAATAATCCAATTACGTGCAGAAGTGGGATGGGTGTTTGCGTGACCTTGGGGAGAGGTTGACATCTCGCTCCTCAAACAGAAGGGGAGGAGATGACATGGAACAATAAGGTTACAGGTCCCTGGAGGGAGCCCTCATGGCTCTCTCTCTCTCTCTCTTTCTCTGCTTTGGATCAACTTCACAGCAACAGCAATATGTCAACTCATCACCCCCAGCCCACCCATCCTGTCCACAATTAGCAGATATAGTCAAAGGGCTGTTTTATAATCATTTAAAGTAACCATGTCTTCACATTTCACCTCACTTTGCCTTTTCAATCCATCGAAGGTTCAGGTCTCACATTTGTTTTCCTTTATTTATGACCACATATTGACTTTTCTCCTCAGGAGCGCTCAATCACTGACAAACGATGAGGCTTCTCGTGGAGACATGAGCGGCTTAGAAAACACCCTGTCAAAACTGTTGTATTTCACAACAAAGCATTTAAAAGAGAAACATAAATGAAGGCTGCAGCAACGATGGTGCCGCTGAGCAGCACATGGCTCTGATTCACCCTCCCTCTAGTTAGCAGCTATAATATTTGTGAGAAAAGCCTTTCGAGTGTGTGTGGGCGTCAGGAGAAAAGATAATTGAAGCAATATCTATGAGCCACATGTGTACACTGTAATCCTTTTCAGGAATTTATTAATTTCTATCAGTTGCTGTGAATTCCAACATCAGAAATATTTGTAATATAAGCTTAGCTAAACCTCGTGTATAAACACTGTATGGCAGTAAATATGTAATTACCAGGACTGAACATGCAAGCCAATAAAACAGAGCACATAGGTAATTAAAGTCGCAATTCCTTAAGGAGCTTATGGCATTAATATTCAAAAAATATCCTGTTCCAGGCTGCGCATGTTTCGCATTTGACATGTGCTTGTTTTGGTATGTTGTGGTAGACGGCTTCCAAATGACGTCCCATGTGCTTCTGCAGCTGTTGCAACAATGACAAGTGCCTTAAAGTGACATCTGGGCAGAATCCTCGCGCACTCAAAAAAGCATCTTGTTTGTTCTGAGATTGCCGTGATTGCATGCTCGCTTTTGACGATCTGCTGCCAAGTCGGATTCCGGAGAAAGAGAGAGTCGGAGAAAGGGCCGTGGCAGATTTCAGGGCCCGCGCGTTCTCCGCCTTTTCTCCTCTTTGGGCAAAGAAGGTAAAGGATAACAAGGCAGCCTGAGTGCATGAGCCCCTCTGAAGCCGGAGTTATTATGAAGCTATCAAAATGTGTGAGATGTTGCCGCTGTCAAAGGCTTAAACAGGCAGAGGGATATTTTTAGAGACCTTAAGCTAATAATCCAGAGCCCAGTCAAAGGGGTGGAGGGAGTCTATCATTTCTTGCCAAGCAAAATGGATGTGGATATGCACACTTCATGCAAGGGCCAGTTCACAAAGCATCACCAGCCTTGACAACTGACATGAACATATTTGGCTTTGTTTGGAAACCATCTATCCATGAACAGTATCCTGTGTACGCTCTGAATTTACTCTTACTGTATTGTTCAGCCACTGAATCATATGTTACTGCATATTTTTATTAGGGATGCAATGAAATCTTGTGGTACAATATTGGCACTATATTGAAACATAATATTTATATACAGGCAAGTAAGTGTAAGCTATTACTAAGAGCCTTGAATATGAAGCTAAGTGCTTTACACTTGAAACCCTGTCACTATATTGGATGTCCGTGAATAGCTGAATGCTAATACTTGAGAATGCTAAAAAAGCTTATAACTGCCTATTATGCCACAAATCTAAACTTATTTTAATAGTTAAAGCATCAAATATACCATAATATGCGAAACACACAACAGAAATAGTCATGGGACTACCACATAAGCTAATCGGCACCCAGCAAAATGAACGGTGTTCCTACACTGGCTGCTTTGCAAATGCCAGTCAGTTGCATTGCATCAAGGTATTTCAGCTTCCCACGCTTCATTTCATTTTGAATATTTGAAACATGCCCCTCAAATAGGCAAATTTTTTTCGAACAACTCAAGAGTCACATTCACAGAAAAATCCACGGATACGTTACTCCGTAACAGTGAGCCACCGTACTGTATATCTGGGACTCTTATTTTGAAGTAAGGCAGGAAGTAAGGTCCTAATCTAACAGGGCACAGTTGATGTGGTGCCATGAAGAATTAAGGTGGTTCTGAAAACAAAAGAGGGTCGAACCATTTACTAACAATATACCAACAAGGCATTTTGCCAATAATAGTTTTGATAATCAAGATTTACAAAGTAGAGGTTAAGCAGTATGTTAAGAGAAAAAACTAGCTGACTCATGCATGTAGGGTTGGAACTGGTTTCCCACATAGCAACAAAAAGTCAGCATTGCTTGTTATTTTCTAGGCACTGAAGAACTTGCTTTATTTTGGTTACTTTCCATCTCAGTCATTATTGTCAAGCCTAAGTCAATGTTTTGTCTTTACTTTTTGACATCAAACCAACTCCGAGAGGTTTTGCAAAAGTCTTCTGAGAAGTAAAGTCTACGAACAAACTTTCTCCCGGGGACATTTGGTCCCTTAAAATCCACTGTAAATAATTACTCAAGGCAGTCAAAGAAACCTTCAATAAGTGATGTCTTCTGATCTTTTGGCATCAGTCAACAAGCGGAGAACTCAACGCCACGTTCAACTGACAGAGAACTACAATTTAATTTAAAGCATAGCTGGGGTAAAAGGAGAAAATCCAAAAATCAAACAAACAAACAAAAAAAACCCGTTAGTTCTTTTAGACATCAACTAACTTGGATAAAAAAATCAAAAAAAATCTGTTGGCCTTAAATGCTCATTATATTCATTGGCCTGTCAGCGGTTCAGTTAAAAGACATTTCTTTTTGGCACATAAGTGAAGACCAAAACCAGAGAAAAGATACAAGCTATTGGCTTCCAGGGTAAAACAGCAGAAATAACAAGCATTTAGATTTTTCTCGCGCTCGTGACAAGTTGTTGAGCATATGTCACACCAGAACCGAGAGAAGGGAAAAAAAAAATCCAATTTCAGTGTTTCCCAAAGAATCCAAATCAAAGAACAAACCTCGGTGCTAAGGTTAATAAATGTTGATAAGCTGGAAAGTGTAACTCCCCGGGGCCCTTCGGAAAATAAGCATTTGCTTGACCGTGTTAGCCCCAGCTGAGGCAGAGGCAGAAATTGAATTGTATTTGACACTTTGTGCGAAGGGGACACGACACTGAGGAGGGTATAGCCCTGACAAGCTATTTGCAACAATAAATCTGTTTTCTTCTACCTCTCCGTGTGTTTCAGTAAGAGTTCTGTTTTAAAGAGCCTAGCTGGGCTATTCCAAGGGAGAACAAAATGAAAATGTTTCCTTTTTAAACTGCGGGAGACAAAAGGAGGGCACATTATCGGCTGGAAATGACGAATCACTCAGTGTAGAAACCTTTTAAACTAAAGTTAGCATGACTGGGTTATGACATGTCAAATGATTCAGCCAATTATCGCTACTTACAGTTATATATATAAATATAACAATGGCAAATGACATATTTTTCACATTCTCGCATGCTAGCCAAGGCGTCACTGGGATGAGCCAGACAGCTTTTATAAATGCCTGGTAAAACAGCATATGGCATTTCATGCTTGTGCTTTTAGTCAGATTATTACATTAAAGCGCTCCCGATTGATATGTAATCAAAATGATGTCACTGGATAGGACTGACAGCGGCTTTAATGAAGCTCTAGGCAATTGTTGAGTTTTTTTTCTAGATTTTGTTAAAAGCACCTTAAATTTTACCTTCAGTAGATAAAGCTTTTGGCATGTTCATTCTGTGTTGAGATAGATTATATCACCATTTAAAAGTTAATCTATCACACTTATTAAACACTTATTATTAGCTATTAACAGATTAAATGCGTAAGGCAGTGCAACTAAAAACAGCATTCATTCAAACAACTTTTCACACCACTGTAGTTAATATTACGGAGCTATTTTCACTGGAAACGCTTTACATGTTTTGTTCTCCGTATGTTTCACACAGACACGTCATTGGTGTTTCACCACCTCCAACTCTTGTCTCCCATCATCATTGGCTTCTGTCTAAATTATAGCCCAATACAAACAGCACAAAAGTTTAAAGGTTCGTGAACAAGCGTTTGCATAAATAGTAATAAAGTTTTTGGACCTGCAGTTCACAGCTTAGCTGTTAGCTTCATCTTTCAGGACCGACTAATCCGGATAGTAAATGGAGACGCTAAAAGAGTTATCTAAGATCACAACTGCTTTTACCTTTGAACACAAACTCAATTTAAAAATCCTCTACAATTCCTTCAACAAAACGGTTCAGCCATGTTATCTGAAAACAACCAAATGCGATTATTATGATGATGATGCTAGCTGAAGGCAGCGCTTTGGGTGGAAAGACATTAACTTGCTCCCGTGCAGGACGGATTCAGAGGAATAAATCACCTGTGTGCCGAGCCCTCCTCCTGCAGCAACCCTAACCCTAACCCCGAGAACGTAGCAATCCAGCGTAAGCACGACGGGCCACAAACATGAAGGCAAACACACACAGGAGCAACACATGCCACGGAGGCAGGAGTCGCTTTACCTGCCTCTGGAAATGTACTCTTGCTGCAGCTGGTGGTATTTCACTTGGATACATTACTTGGCTATTAGGCACCAAGTTCTAAAACTCTGATACCATCGCATATTTGTAACCCTTTTGTTGTTGCAGTTAGATTTACATCTGCTATTCACAGCCAATTTAGCCAGATTCCTTGAAAAAGCCTGGTGGAGCTCTCAAACCTGCAACCACAAGCTGTGTTCTTATCTCTGTTTTCACAATGCCTGAAATCAAAGTTGTAAAACAGCATTTAAAATGCATAATAACGGCAATTATTTTAAAAATAACTTCTTTTTTTTTTTTTGTTCCGGCATAAAACAAAGCATTTCCCAGAAGTTACGCCACAGAGGTGAAATTCTGAACAGCAAAAAAAAAAGAAAAAAGAAAGAAATAATCATCTGAAATCTTCATGTTGATCTCAAGTATTGATCTAAACGTAAAAGATTGATTACAAACAACTTAATTCTATAAAACATTCTAATAGGATGATAATCCTGACATAAAAACCTACTACTATGATTATACTATTAAAGCATAAATTACTCGTACATCAAGAATCCTTTTAAATTTTTTACGCACTTAAAAATGTTTGATAAGGAATTGATGTGAAAGACCTCGGAGTTGAGGCATTAGTGAAATGATGTTCTTACTGTTTTTAATAGATATAAACCTGAAAAGTGTGGCTTGCCTTACCATTCGATAGAAGTGCAGAAAATAATCCTGGGGATTCTGAATCCCAGGGTTCAGAACTCAAATCCTGAGTATTTTGAACGCAAAATACTATTTTTGAGTATTTTAAAATCGATTTTAAATTGCACTTAAGTTGTATATCTTTGCTGCTCCTATTTGCAGGCACAATGAACCCACTCTGCCACCGTAGAATATTGTTTTGCCCATCGTGTGTATATTGAATAATTCTTTTATAAAAGAATTAAAAACATATAAATGCGTTTTTATTCAAGAAAAAAGACAGGAAGTTCGTTCGTTTCTGAATCGAATTGTGATCCTGAAAATCGTAACTGAACTAGATCGCTAGATACTGAAAGATTCACATTTCTACGATCTAACCACCTCACTTTGATACCTCACAGCTAAATCCAATGCAAATATTTTAAATAATGTCAGTTATCCTTTTTCTGTATAATTATAGCTGCTCTGTGAAGAGGTTTGTTAGAGAACATCTTCACAGAGGTGAAGACCAATCATGAATCATTAATCTTGATCTTCATAATTCATGAAGACCAAGAATCATAACAAACAGGTCGGGGAGAAAGCTGTGAAAAAAGCTTATGCAGGGTTAGGCTATAGCACAACATCTCAAATGCTTTAATGACTCTGGAGAAGGTGCGGAGATGAGTTGACTGGAAAACTGTTAGTCACGCACACCAAAAAGAGAGACAACAACAATGCCATGGTTTAAAGGAAGTCATTAGAGGTCAAGTTTAAAGTTTGCCACAACCAAAGAAGAGGAAACAGCAAACATGTGGAGCAACATCTTCTGGTCAGAAGAGACCAAAGCTTAGCTATTTATTTGAGATGCAAAACATTATGTGTGGTGAGAACAGTTCACATAGACCTGAACAAACCACCGGCACTGTAAAACATGTTGGTGGTTGGACAGCAGAACACAGATCACAAGCAGACGGCCACAAACTGGTGTAGATAAAAGCATATTAAACTCTTCAAATGGCTTAATCGAAGTAAAGACCTAAATTCAAATCAAAATATGTGGAAAGACTTTTTGTTTAAAGTTCTACATCTAACTTGACTGAGCTTGAGCAATGTTGGGTAACACTTTATTTGAAGGGGTGTACATAAGACTGACATGACACTGTCATGGCAACTTTACATTAAATTGTCATTATTTACAAAATCATGCGAAGTTGGCATTTTTAATGGACTTTAAATGAAACGTTTAGAGCAACTTTGCATTAAAAGTGTCATTATTTACCAAATGCCACTTCATGACAAGTGTCATATACATTCATAAAGACTCCTTCGTGTTCATCACAGGTGTTATGTCATGTTTATGACAGTGTCATGTCAGACTTATGCACAGCCCTTCAAATAAAGTGTTACCCAATGTTGCAAACGGGAAAAAAATGTCATGCAATGGATGTACAACATGGGATGGTGATGCAGACTGTTGGGTGGTAACATAGATTGACCTTGTTAGACACACACACACACGCACATGCACACACACACACATATATATTAAACTACCTGACTATGATGAGGATGCATCATAGACACAGTAATGTTTTCAAAGTACAGTCCTCTGCTTTGTTCTAGACACAAAACCAAACACCAGTTAAATGTAATTTTAGTGACAATACAAATCTGACTCCTAACATTACTAGTTTTTTCACCGTCATGTTTTATGAAGTAAAGTTCCGAGTCTGACAACTTGAGGTTACCTTGTTAATTAGCAAAAAGAAAAAAAAAAAAAAATGTACGAGGCTGCTTATTTTACCAACATACCTGATAAATCTCAGAGCTGACATTTGAGCAGTCAGAGGTGCTTCTGTAGAATCAAAACAATGACACAAAACAGATACGCCAGTGTGTTTGTTTGCAATAGTTCAGAATTGTTTGCAGAAAACCCATCAATCCCACTGTCTGTCTTGAAACCAAACCTTTTTTTTAAATCGTCGTATATCTTGAAACCACAAGATTCAAGACAGAAGCCAGACTATTCACATTCAACAACTGTTTAGATATACAGTTCTAAAACGTAAAAGTTAAATCTCACCCTTCTTAAAATTGTTTAACGCTAAATGTTTCATCAAAGGCCAAAAGAAAACAACACCAATTTCTCCCATTTTGGTTGGCCAGCTTGCAACTGAAAACAGGCCGAGTTTTGTCCCTAGCTCGGCATCGCTCTTCTCACAAATTGTTTGACAACTTCCAAAATTGTGTTGTTGAAGGCAATAAAAACTCTGAAATTAAATGTTTGCTCATATCTCTGCACATTGCCAAGGCTCCCTGGAGATGAGGGCTGCTGGTCTACTTGAGGTTTGGCAGACCAGTCGCAAAGCCCGGTAAATCCCGGTCAATGAATATCTCAAACGCTCCACCACTGTGTGTCTACAGCAATGCTACAATACAACTGAGACCACAGCAGGTCAATCCACATGCTTGATCCACTTATCAGGACACTGCTTATCAGGATCACCAAAGTCATGTTGCCTGCCAGAGAAATAAATTCAGTCACCAACTGCTGCAGGAAGAGAATGTAGGGGACTGTTCACCACATGCCCTGAACTGGCGTTTTTAGACCAAAGGAGTTTCCTTTACAACCCTGACTAGTCCTGAAGCAATTTCTTAACTAATTTAATGGAAAAATAAGTTGGGTTCAAGTCATTTTTATAAACTGGAGAAAGAAAAATGTGTATCTGTGAAGCCCTGAACTTATAGTACAATACAGTACAGTAAAACAGTACAGAAATATTTTTTTTTGACAGCGAGAGATATGTCAAAGCATTTTAATGGAAAGTTGAGTGGAATGAAAAAGTATGATAGAGAAAATGTGCATAATTAACAGAGACAACTGAAACCTCAAGAGGAATGTGAGGCAAAACAGATTCAGGAGTTTGAATCTGTTTTACTGTTTTGTTTGACTTCAGTCAGTGCTTCAAGAGGCACCGCACAAACGTGTATCCACGACGGGTGTTGCACTCCTTTTGTTAAGGCTTTGAGAGTACGGGGGAAGATTGGAGAGGGATGGAATCTCAAGATCAAGTTTTTCCACAATCTATAATGACTTGAAGAAACCACGTCGTCTGCTCCTGGTAAACCACGTTCTATCAGGTGGTCGAAAGTCAGTGCAGCTCCCTACCAGAGCATTTTAGAGCCCTTCCTGTCACCATGCTGTGAGATTCTTACTGGAAATGTAGATTTCATTTTTCAGTTGAACTTGCCCCCTGCCGCCACACCTAAAACTATCAACACCTCGCTTAATGACCATGGTTTTACTGGCTGTACTGATGCAGTAATTCATGTAAAAGGAGCCAAGTATTAAGTGAATATACTGTGCAGTAGAAGGACATACTTTCCAATAATTTGACAGTGATAAAAAAAAGTCCTTTTATTTTATTGGTCTGATGTAATAGTCACATTTTCTGTGAAACCATCAAAATAACAAAAAAAGAAAAATTCCTTTATGTCATGAATCTATAAAGTTTTACTTTTGCATTAAACTAGTGAAATAAATTAGCACTTCAATGACAGATAATCTAAATAAAAAGGTTCTTCGATGACAAAGTTAAAAGAAATAACTGGAAATTGCTGCTAAAATTTGTCCATTCTTCAGCTTTCCTGTCACCAGTTTTATCTGAGGTCTCTCCAACCAGTCCATTACCCACTTATAAGAGCAGCGTCTGATTCCATCAGTCTCCGTTTACCTACAGGGGCAGGAGAGAGGTCTGGAGCCCACAGGGACAGCAGCTAACCCCCCTCCTGCTCAGGTCTAAAGGTTAAACAATCGGAAACATGTGCAGCACATAAATATCTTCACCGATAGCAATCTCGGCACAAAAAAAACAGGGTTTGCATAAGGGACTCTGAACAGAGGATGTAACCTCAGATAGCACTAAAACGACTGGGCAGCCGTTCTGCCTTTGGAGCCTAATGGAAGCTGTGGCAGCGGCAGGCGCAGCGCCGCGGAGGGGGGAGTTCGTTTATCAGTCTTTATCAGCACTGAAGGCCTCTATCACACATCTCACCTCTGAGCTCTGACGAGAGGTCAGCAAACAATGCAGGACTACCGGAAAGTCGCTATCTCTCAAGGAAGTGGATAAAGGATTAAGGGTGGATGAAGCAGTTTGCTTAACGAACAAAGTTCACGCAGCACGTTTTAACAACTGGTAAATCTCATTACGCTGATATTTCCAGCTGGTTTATTTTCCGTTCCTCTGAGTTGTTAGTCAGAGTCGGAATATGCAACGTTCTGGGATCCCACTTTCTCTCCTCTGACTGCTGGTGCCTTACTCCAGATGTGTTGGTTCTGGATCTGTCATTGTTTAACCCCCTTTTATCCGTCTTGCTCTTTATATTTATCAATGTTTCTGGTACACGTTAAATGTGAATGGCGTTGTTACGTCCCATGTGTTACAGTTCCATTATATGATATTTTTAACTGCAATACAGTAGCAAACAAGTATTTACTACCAGAACGTACAACAGTGTATTTATGCTCTGCAAAGTGTGAAACTGCTTTCCCCCTGCAAACCTTGCGTTTCCTTCTCTTCAGATCTTTGTGTTCATTGTCTGGGATGGCTGTGTGTGGGTGTTGCATGCACACAAGAGTCCTCAGGAGCAAGCAAAGTTCTGGCTTTCTCTCTGCTGAATAACACACCTCCTTTAGATGAAAAGACTCAAACAAAGAACTGGAAGCATCCTGAGCCCACATAGATCTGTTTTTATCAAAATATATAGATCTATGACCGAGTCCTTGACTCTAAGTTTTGTTTCGCTTTCGATTTTGGCACAGTTTTATTTTGGAGTGATATGCACTTGGCCGACATACCTATAATAAAATCTTTCATCTTTCCAGGTCTTCAAAGCAGAAAAGTGTGTTAAGTTTTTACCTTTTACCAATATACATTTTTCAGTTACTGGTTGGCCTTGATAACATTTGAAATATTGCTTGATTTTTCATAATCGTGAAAAATTCTTATCTTTAATGGTTTTTTTTTTAAATGGTTATTCACATCAAACCTATGGAAATATTTTGAGGAAACATTTGGCACTGTGCTGTAGGCCTGCCACAAAATGACCTGCTAGAATAATTTCAAGGAAAAGTCTGAGGAAATGTGTTAATTAGAAGAGTAGAATGGTCCCTTTGACTGAAAAACAATCTGTTTTTTCAACCATCATTACCTTGAGGGAAATAAGGGTCGTCATCACCACTTCAAAAGGGCTTCACATGTAAGAATATTGCTGCAAGTAGCTTCTCAAACCAACTATTTTACTAGGAACCAAAAGAGTCCAAGTGGTTTAAAGACAGCTACGGAAGTTCAAGAAGGATCAGCACTCTCTCTCGTAAAGATGAGTCAAATATGGGATCAGCTTGCCACCAGCACATAGTTTGCTCAGGAATGGTAGTTGGCAGGAGTGAGATTTTCTGCTAGCTAAGTGTTTCAGAGACTTTTGGAGGTATGATACTTCTCTCCAAGAAAATATTAAGGACAGATTCAGTTCCAGACGTTAAATACAAGGGGATAGGGTTAAGGTATTCACTCCAATCAAATCCCATGTAGACTGTATGGGCAAGTAAAGAGGAACATAACCATGAGTCCTGTTTATTTTGATGGTAAACTGCCATCATAGCTTTGGCTATGAGAAAGATTTTGAGCCCAATATTGCAAGGAAAAGCAGATAACTAAGTGGCTCAAAGAGCAGAATATTGACATTTAGGGTTTATTTTGAGGAAACCTTCAACCTATTGAAGTTCATGAAGGTTTGGTTGTTCAGTCCGCTTGTGCTCAGTGTACAGGTGTCAGACTCTAGTCCTCAAGGACCGATCTCCTGCAATAGATAGATGTGCCTCAGCATAAACGTACTTGAATCACAGTATTAAGTCATGAGTAGGACTTTGAAGAACTTGTCTACCTGGGGAAGTAATTCAGCCTTTTGATTCAGATGTGTTGTATCTGGGCGTCATCTAAACGTTGGAAGAAACCTCCACTTGAGAACTGGAGTTTCACACCCCAGGCATAGTCGATCTAGGGGACTGTGTCCCCCTAAGTATTTTGTGGGTGATACTACAGATCTACCGGGTGCTGGGAATGCTTGTACGGGCGATCTCATCCACGTACAACCAAGAAAGAGCTGCATCCAAATTTAGCTTGTTATCAGAGCAGGTTGGACTCTTGCAGGATCTTGTCATTGATCCTGTTTGTGGTGTTCATAAACAGGATCTCAAGGTGATATCGTAAAGATGGAGGTGTCTAGTTTTGGGAAGCTTTGGATCTCATCTTTTCTTTTTGAGGATGACTCTGGTTCTGTCGGCATCTTGAAGCCATGACCTTCAGTGCAAACTACAGTTGTGAGCAGCAGAGTGAGTCGGCTCCCACAACGGTTGGACGCAGAGTTTCGACCTGAAATAGGTGGGCCGCTACACCCAGACTGAGGGTCATGTCTGCCTCAAGCAGAAGAATTCAAGTATATTTGTATATTTTCTCATCAGAGAACAAATCCAACAACACTGAAGCAGTAAGGTTTATAAAATGTTGATGTCTCAAAATATGACACTAGAAAGTTGCATATAATTACTGATTACTTTTCAACACTAGCTGAAAACCTTGCGCCCTTTAACCGTTTGACTACGCAGTGAAAAGCATTTTATATCAAGTTGTGAATTGTTGGGTCTAATAAGGAAAATATTAACTGGTAATAAAATAGGAAAATTGCTTTTCAAGTTAACTTTTCCTTTGGCTTCAGTAAGTTTCATGTCCTCAAGTTTCTTTGGCCAAGGTCATCTTAATTAAATTTTAAGAATTTCCACAAACGCAGGATGGGTTTTTCTTACTTGTGCAAAAGAAGCGACTGAATCATAAACTCTTTGCCAGTCTTTGACGCAGATTTTCAAGGTCAACCTATCAATTTATCTAAGAATTTAATAAGCAGAGAAATGATATCTTCTGGTGCGACAGTAAGTCAGAAATTGTTTAGCATTCAAAGATTAAGCTGCCCGCAGGCCCTTTGGTTATAGACCTGCAGGCGAAGGCCTTGAATGCTTGTTTTCTTAATCAGTGAGATTCTGCTTCAACACGATATTGTACTAAGGTCGAGTCATGAGAAATCTTTCCTTTGAAGCAATAATGAATAGTTTTGTGGTTTCCTTTTATGTGTTTGTTTGTAAAGCTAACGAATTGGAAATTCATCGAAACACACCCATGCATTCATTATGAATATCATTTAGAATCAAGTGTTCAGTCAATTGTTTTGGAGCCTCTTAATAATTTTTCATATATAAACACAAAGTATACCGAGCTATACAGTGGACTCCCGCCTATTCGAGGACTGGTATTCACAGGTTCACTTATCCATAGATTCTTCTGTGGAACACAACTCAAACAATATGTGAGGAAAATTTGCCTATTCACAGATATGCCATGGGAAATATGTAAAATTGTTGAAAAAAAAAAGAAGAAAGAAGCAATATACTGAGGGGTGGAGCTAAAGGGGTGGCCAGGGTGGTACTGACCAGCACTGAAACCTCACTGGGCACACTAAGTGTCACCCAACGTGACTGACTGGCCATTACCACCTAGCGTTGAAAGATACGTGATTTCAAACACGAAGACAGACATGGTTTACGGCTGCTGTAGAAGACTCCAAAGCCCAGTTTATTGTATTAATTTATGGTTTAAGTGCATGTATTTATTGTTTACCTTGTAGGTTGGCTTCTTAGTTGGTTGAATTATGACAGAGGCCACAAGGAAGCAGTTAGTTTGACATTGTGATGATGGGATGCAGTGGTGCAATTCCAGTGTAATTCACGAGTGGATACGTGACAATGAAGTATATTGGCACCAATTGTGTTATAAATATGCATTGTGTTCATTGTTAAGAAAGATATGTTGTAGCTTACTTACAGATGGTCTCACGATGAAGATGTAAAAGGATAGTTTTCTTGGCAATTTTGGGTCAAACCTCAAAGCATGTCCTCTGTAACTGAGAAAAGTCTAGATGCACACGGCAATGCCAAGTAGAGTGAGAGTTGTCAGGAAAGCAGGCACCAGGATACAAAAACAGAATATTTCCTTTATTAGTACACGGATCCCCTAATAAAACTTTACCCACTCTCTGGCCACCCGTTGTGTAAAAGTCTAGTTCCGCCGCAGCACACACTTTCGGTGCAGTCACGCCAAACTCAACAGTCAACTCTATAGCCTTTCTTCACTTTATTATCCCCGTAAATTCAACAAACATTTGCTTGAAGCTGCTGCAGACAAAGGTCAAGACACCAAACAGCTTTTTTGTTTCCTGTGGAGAACTGTTGAGAATGGTGACCATACCCTCTTGTGTATAATAAACATCTGAGAATTTGGCCTGCTCTATTTACCTCCTAATGAGAAACAAAGATCTGCTCTGGAGAGGGTTGCATGCTTCAGATGATGAAAAACCCAGGGAGGGATGGAGGGAGGGGGGGGCAAAAAAGCCCTTAAAATAATCCAAACCACTTGTGTTGCACATGAGACACAGGAGTGGTGTGTGTGCGTGTGTGTAAACTGACCATACAAAAAAATGAGGTAATATTTCATGTCTGTTTATGTGGCATATGATGGCTATTTGCCAAATAAAAATGTGTATGGAAGACATATGTAAGGACCACAAACACCTCTGAATTGACCTTTCACCCACCTTAAAAATGTCCTCGCTAGATTCGTACAGCTAGCCAAAGCAACAGTTCATCCCATGCCGATGGCATCACGAGTCTAAAAAATATCAGCACAGATGTGAACGTCAAGTCTTCTCTGAAGGTCTTAACTCAGTGGAATCCCATCTATTTGTGGATTTTCACACTACAGGCATCCTGCTGATTTTGAGCTGAAAACATGTGGAAGAGTTATGGACAGGATGCTTTGTGGCACGTTTAGTTCCAAAGCTCATTGGAAACTTTGGCTGAAGTGGTGCTTTTTAACTCCAGTCTCCACTGTGGCAGCAGAGCGCAGGTTAGTGTTTAAATCTATAGCCTGAGCCCAACCTGAAATTCAGGCCTTGATGAGACCAAAATGATTTGCTTGATGGACATTTGATTCAAGTTTCTGTGGTGTGTTTAGCACGCCTACAGTACATACAGAACAGAGAAAACTAAACGAGAATGCTATGTTGTGTTAATCTACAGTCGAAACAGAGGAGCATAGGTACAGGCAGTTTAGCTTGCTGAGGAAAGAAAGGCAGTAAGGTACAGAAGAGTGTACCAACCGTAGCACATTGAACAACTAAATAGTCCCGCCCTGGTCCACTCTTACTAAATCGCCCAACCCAGATGATTTGCACTTGACTCACTCTGTGGTTACAACAAGCGACAAAATGGAGCTGGAAGGTTTTAACCAAAAGCTAAAAATGAGAGAAGTTACACTCTAAAAACAAAAGCAGTAAAATCTTAATTAAAATAATATGTCAGATTTACTTCAGGCTCGGGCCTCTGATTAAAGCTCGGTCACAATCTCTATGAGCTTGGTTTGATTTTTATTTTTTTATTTTTTTTTAGGCTGGATCCAAAGTGCAGATTTCTCCTCCAGATGCTGACCAAAAGAAAGCTGTGCGATCAGAGAACAGCATGTGATGCATTCATAATTTAAGTGGAGTCGTTTACTTTCATTTTTCGTATGTAGCCATTACTCGGGACACAGTTGTTGGTTTTTGTCACTATGGAGAAAAGGTTAAATGTGTTCATCTGCTTGGTGTGTGATTTGCTCACACATCAAGCAGTTCGTCATAAACACAGTGCTGGATTCTCTGTTCATCTAAGAATATTAATTAAACCGAATAAAAATGAAATGCAACTGAATAGCCTATGTTGTAATTATCATTTAAAAATTGACTGGTAAAAATAGAAAATGATAGATTTTTTTTTTTTTTTTTTTTACGTTGTCTAGTGTGACCTCTGGCCTCAAAGCTTAGAAATAAAAAAGTCCTGGAATGGCAGAGTAAAAGCCTGAGTTATGAACCTCTTCACATGCTGTGAGGTGAAACTTCAAATATGAAATATATGGAGTAGGGAAAAGCTTCCTCAGACTGAAGCAGACGGATGGCTAACAAGAACTTCCTCACGTAAGTTATTTCAGCCAAAGAAGAAACACTAGCTGTTAGAATATAGGATGTCCTAAACCTTTTCTCCTGTTTCTCAGTTAGAAAGCAAAGTTTTTATCTTTTTAGATTTGACATCAATTATTTTGAAAAAACTGTAAATTTAATTGCTCTACCAGGTTTTTTTAATTATTATTATTATTGTAGCAAGTCTGCTACGCATACTCAGCCTGATACGACCTCAAATGAGAGAAAACCAGAATTATATTAAGTAGAGAAATGAGCAAAGGGTAAACTGACATAGCTCCAATGGCACAAAAGATATTTGCCATTAAGGGTTAGCAGATTGTGCCTGCTGATCGCTGATCTTTTGTGTCCTCTTATCCAGAATTTTCTAACCGCAAGAAGAATTAGGGATCCCTCCAAGAAAAACTGGAAAACATGACTGAATAGTCTGGACTGTGGGAATACAATCAGGACCAGACAAAGGCCAGTCCTCCTGCCAACTCTGTTGATAAGAGGATTGGAGATGGGAGAAAAGCAACCAGCCAAACTCTGAGCAACAGTGATTTGGGAGCAGCACATGCCTCGGGATTGTAAGGGTATCTGCGGTGCTAGCTGGTGTTAAAACCCCTGTGCGTCCCCAGACCAACAAGCTGACATCCTGCCATCTTTCCTGCTGCGACAAAAAATAAATAAATAAATAAATACACGGTTCTGAACGGCAGCAGAACCTAGGTGCTATTGATCTGCTCCCAGTGCAATATCTCCTCTTACATCCATAATTATTCTCCTTCACTGCGTGCCCTGGCTGCCAGACTGGCTGGCTTTCCGGCTGCTTTCTTGTTAAAGATGCTCTATGCGCTCACATTTCACGTTGCACTGCCAGCGACCCCTCTCTCTTAACCCCGGCATTTTCAAATATTTCATGGTTCAGTCCCAGGCTGGGGAAGGCGGCTTCGGCACGGCACAATTACAGTGGTTAGCTGGACTCCTCCGGTGGAGCCATGCTGGCTCTCAAAGTACCATGACTGGTGAACAGACAGCCAGGAAAAACAGAGGAGTGTCAGAGAAGTCATTCTTCTTCTGAACTGAATCAACTCTTGGCCTACATATACAGGGACATACTGATGGGGTAATTGCAGCAACACTTTGAGTCAATGAAAACTTTTTTTTTTTTTTTTGGCTATGAAAGCTACTTTAAAAAATTAAAAAAAAAAATCTTCATGTTACTAATAAAAAATGCTGGGCACACAAGCAAGGAAAATGCCCATTACTGTATTTAACCCCTTTCTCTGCAAAATAGATTCAAATCATTCATGTTAGAGCAACTTTCAGGCAGATGAAATCGTCTTTTCTTTTTCACACCACACGAACAGATTTCACTCATGATGTCAGATTAGAAATCTCAACAAGATCTCTCAAGTTTAAATGCGAGTTCAGAGTCAACAAACATGTCCAACGCGGAAGAAACAATATACTTTGTGGACAATTTTTAACAAAGAAAAGAGAGCGAAAAAAAAAAAAGACATCTCCGACTTCAACCGACCTTTTCGGTGCGTCACAGCAGTAGCTTTGTCTTCTGTATCCATGTTTCCATCACCTCCCTTTCTGACTGGCTACACTTTTCACTTCTACCAGGCTTCGTGCTCGTTTTTCCTCGGGTCACACCCCACACGCTGGCGCAGTGAGCCACGACAATCCAACACGTTGAATGTCCCCAATTTGGGATCAGATCGGTCCCAACGTCCTTCCTAGCTAGATCCCTCTAATCACACCAGACACAGGCAGGAATCTCTGCAGAACCATGGCAATAATCTGAGCATCCTTAAGATTGTCAGAAATCAAAAATTGGATCCAAACTTGACAACTAGTGTGAACCAAGCATCATACAAATGGGCACACATGTCGTACTTGACTGGCAGGCTCTCTTATCTTTCCCATTTTGAAGGGTCTTTAAGCAAAGTAGGCCACGTCATTCATCAACCCAAAACCTTCCCTTAAATCTTAAAACTAATGATGGATTTGCATAGACTTAAAAAAAATGCTTTGGATAAATTAATATTACACAAATTGTGAGAAGGACTTGTGATGCTGATGATGTCAAAACTTTTTTTCTAAACATTATGTTTTCCCCCTTTACCTGAGTAGATGAACACACAGGTTGGATATTTTTTTCTTTTTAATAATTGTATCGTGATATTCTGCAAATGCAGTGAAAGATGAGGATATTTCAAGGTTTTTAACATGTTCTTACAAAGGGGAGGGGCGGGAACGAGTGAGAAAAGCAGTTAAATGACTCATATCTCAGGGCACAGTCTTCCAAGCACAAATCTAAGTTTCTTATGATTTAGGAACATCTGTTTTGGCTGCAGACCTGGAAAAAAGGAGGTCGAGATCTTGATCCAAATTTATTTGATTCAAACAGGGATCCAAAGTACGTATTGTAGCCTCCGGTCTGTCCTCTGTCCAATATGAGGGGAACAAGTCCTGCAGCCATGAGATCATAATTTCTTTTATGCAGTTTATATTTCAAATCTCTTGACAGTCACATTGAGACAGGCAGCTGAAGCATAAAACGATGAAGACATTCAGAAGACCTTCCCTTAAATCTTAAAAAGAGCGAGGACAGTCTTAGGGTCTGATGTCCAGAAGTGTCTCGCATCGTGTACGTCATAAACGTTTCCACACCTTTACAGTCAAGGCCACCGATTCTGACTGATCGGTTTAAACAAACTCCTAAAACAGCAAA
This sequence comes from Poecilia formosa, assembly GCF_000485575.1. Classification (NCBI taxonomy): domain Eukaryota; kingdom Metazoa; phylum Chordata; class Actinopteri; order Cyprinodontiformes; family Poeciliidae; genus Poecilia; species Poecilia formosa. Next base: position 1,818,786 of record NW_006800034.1, read on the forward strand.
TAAAAGATTCGCTAAAAATAATTCACCTTTTTGTATTTAGTAACGCGTCACCACCAATGCACGCCGTGACTCATCAGAGAAGTCGCCGAGTGTTTGCGTCACACCGAAGGTCAGCGGAACGGGAGGCGTGCGACTCGTCGCCGAAACGGGACGCTTAATTAAAATGTATCTGTGCGAGACACAAAAGGAGAACACTACTTCATGTCTTCATTCCTCCAATGACACATTGTGATTGTTCTGCTTCGCTGGCTTCAGAAATGGTTCTATGTTCATCCTCCAACTTGGCCTGTGGGGCCTTGTGAATAAACAGGCAGAGGTTAATGTCTCATGTTCTTCCCTGTTCTCTGCAGACAGCTCTGACAGGAGGAGGAGGAGGAGGAGAGAGACGAGCCTGAAAGGGAAGCTGTTTTGGTAATACGCTAATCTGGCTCTCGCATCTCTTTGTTTCAGGCAGTGAGACGAGATTTTTTTTTTTTTCCCCCCAAGCCACCATTGAGGAGTACATCTCCAGTCCGCTGTGGGTGAGCTGTCATGGGAAACTATTTCTTCGTTTCTTTTCCCCCTACAGTACTTCTCATACCCTGAGGGGTCTTTAGTGAACTTGCCATCACCCACACATACTGACAGCAGAGAGCACGTACGTCCACACGTCACCGAGGCGATAAACAGCCACGGGCCCCGCCACGGAGATAAGGCTTCTGAGCAGTCTATCAAACAAACAAAGCCAGATGATGACTCTAGGAGGGATGTTAAGAAATGACGCCATATAATCGCCCTCTCTTTCCTCCCGCCTCTCTTTTTCCATCCACAGAGCCAATGCTTTTATATACATACTCGACACGGGCATTGATTTCGTCATAATTTTGGTGCTTTGAATCATTAATTGAACTAATCTGTTTTTTTCAAACTGGACTAAAATTATGCAATAACATAGTAAAAAGCTTAAATGAGAGTTAAAACAAGAATTTGGTGCACAAGCTTGAAGTTGTTGTAGATTTTCTCTCAAACAGAATCAAATTCTTAAAAATATTTGGATAAATATGTCTTAGCAAGCTGCAGAAAGAAAAAAAAAACACTCACCTGTTACAGCGTTCAACAACCTTCAGGCATATTTATGACTGGATAGCCCTGTCCTTATCAGAAACTCGTTAAATGGACTGGTTTCCTGGAACAGAATTGTTTTTAAGTGTAAGACACAAACCTACATGCAGGTCGAGGTCATGACCCTTCTTGAAGCTTAACGCTACCCTGCTTTATGTATCACAAAACCTGTTTGGATATGAATAAATTGCTATGCTGGTCATTTAAAATTATATAAGTTTCTGGTTCCAGAATCTTCACCATGCTGGAAACGTACATATTCTGTTGAAAACTGGATTAGTTCCAGGAGATCGACCAATTTAAATATTATGAGTGGTATTATGGCTACTTACAGCGGGATAATTTGCTAATCTCAAACAGCTGCACAATAAATTAAATCACAATCATCACTGCGATAGCAGTGTGTGTTGGAACTGCAAAAGACGGTTCATACTTAACATTTGGTAGGAAGGGATTTCATATCTGCCTAATCAATAGTATATTTTGAGGTTTATGGAAAGTAGGGGATGTTGTGTAACTGGAGAAATATAATGGGGAATTTTTTTTTTTTTTCCCGTATTGGCTAGGTTAAAAACACGAAAATGACACTAACACAATCACTCTAAGACATACACACAGTGAAGAATACTCCAAATATCTGTAAAAACAGACTGAAATAACAACGCAAACATGTCCAATCAGATTTTAAATTTAACAAAAATAATGGCCTGAGTAATAAGAGGTTTTTTTTCTTCCATCTGTTGTTCTTTGACTGAACTTCTTTCCAGATAGTAGGAGCTTAAAGTCTCCAAAAAGTAGGTGATAAGGGACGTGTACCTTTTGTGTAACTTATATATATATATATATATATCATACCCATACTTGTTCACATCTTCTGCCCTCACGCATAAATACACACACTGGATGCAGGAGGAGAAAAGAGAAAAATGGGGCTGAGAGCCAGAAGGCCAGAGGGGTTTTTTCATGACAATAACCTTCTGTAGGGCTGCTTGTATCCCTTCACCTAGATTACAGTCAGTTGCTGAGGGATGGGTGGAAAAGAAAAGGCACGACAAACACAGAAAATATTAGGTGAAGAACATTCACACAAAGAAGAGAGAAGAAAGAAATCTGTGTCATTTTTGCTCTCATGGCCTGGAGAGATGGCAGGCTAAATGCTCTTTTAAAACAGCTTGAACACTGAAATGATGATGGCTCCCTTTTTTGCCTCGGCAAAGCACATTAATACATAGTTGAATGCCATTTCCACTTTTGTTAAATGGCTCACCTATTGCGTATTCAATTACAATGACTGTCTCTCATTTGGAAGATGGGGCCGGAACCCATATAAATCCCCTCCCTCTGAGCGTGGAGCTGCAGAATGCATTGGGCAGCAATGGGACACATGTGGAGCTCCATGTATGGGGGTGGTATATAAATGTTAATGGCACAGAAGAGGTTGTTGGGTATTAGCTCCAGGGCAAAAAAAAAAACAAAAAAGAAGCTACTCCTTTCTAGAGCTGTTTTATTGAGAAAGAAGGTTTTTAAGCCATTTCCACAAGAAAAACCTGCACTGAGAAACAAGCACGAACTGATCTAGGGTCATTTTCAGTTTGAACAAACTTTTGTCAAAGTATACATACAGATTTAAGACCTTTTAATGTGATGCATGAGAAAGTGTCTGAATAAGCCAAAGCTTTCTCCTGTTTTGTCTTGTTTCATGAGGCACAGAGAAGCACAGTTGCTTCCCCTCCTCCACCTGCTGCTGAGTGTTTGTGTCAGGTGGCTGAAACAAGGCGACTACGCTTTAAACCTGCTTACAATAAACTGCACAGACAGTCAAAAACTGCCCACGTCCCTCTAATTAAGGCAAAACTATTTAAAAGTTATAGTTGGGGAGGCTACAAGTGTCATAATTGTTAAGCAGCCTAATTCTGGCTGACTGATAGAGCCTGGCTAACAAAGTTTGTTAGACTAGGTATGTTATAAAGAGCAAAATGGAAAGAAAATATATAACATTGTGAGAAATAATCTACTTCCAAATTAGTGTAAGACTGAATCAAAATCAGAACAACAATAAATAGAGATCAGTATCGATCATGTTTTGTGAACGCATATTTTGGGGGGGGGGTAAAAACTTGACTTGCATGTAAGTTTTGGTCAATTAAAACTTTATCTTAAAGAGCAATTAGAGATCAGACATGCACTGTAGATTCTCATCACAACTCTGAGACTGACAATATGTGGCATTCAAGCATGTCCAATACCGGATAGAAGTTTAAAGCTGAAAAGAATACAACAAATTAACTCAGCTGTTTTCTGCTGAGTCTTCCTTTTATCTACTGATGTCTTGCTCTCTCTCGCTCTTTCACAGCTTGAACTAAATGCACATAATATGTCTTCCATACAAATAGTACACTTTCTTTCTAAATAGTTTCTTGTATCGCTGACTTTCAACCAAAGGTAGATAACGTTGACTTTCCACATTAAAGAGTTGCTGTTGTTACACTGAGCTTGGATTGCTAGTTAGATATTTAATGATCTAAAACTGGGTGGTTACCTGTCTGGGCAGATCAAGCTGAATAAGTATGTCACATTACATTAATAGCAGAAAAGATAGCTGTTGATTTTTTTTTTTTACTTTAAATAAGTAATTATATCTATGGCTGTGTTTTGCTGGAAATGTCTTTTTTTAATTTATAGCGGGGTTGCCTTTATTTTCCTTTTTTCTGTCTAAAGATTTTTATTTATGGAGGGTAATTTAAGAATACAATTATGAAATGTATGATTTAAAAGGAGTTTTGTCTGGGAGTCTCTGTCTTAAAGGCAGAGACTTTAAGACAGAGACATTTGGGTTTCAGAGCATTTTCTTGTGTAAATGCTCTGAAACTGTGGTGTTTCTACTGAAAGTTATCACACTGCAAGAATCTTCTCCCACCCCATCCCTACTGAGAAACCCAAATGAACTGGCTTAAGAAAAAAACACACATCAGTCAGGGCGATTAAACTCCGCGCTGATTAATCATCCCATTCGTTTACAATATGTCTAAAATTCCAGAATACAAATCCACCAGTAATGATCCAATCCTCCTTCCCCCCAATTGTGTGGTTTATCTCATATGCTCAAACAGCAAAAGCAAATTGTGGATAATTTTAATCGGCGAATCCACTGGCATGCGGTTTTTCCAGCGGTAATGATTCCCTCACTCGGTCCTAATTAACTGCGGCCATTAAAACCAAGGGAAATGTAATGCCCTGGGTCTTGTGTCAGGTAGTGAGGAGGAGGACGACGGCACAGGAGGACTCAATTAGGCCTGCGCTGTTCCCAGGTTATCACGCGACATGTTTGCCAATTAAGTGAAGTAGCCTCTGATGTCTGCGCGCCTCTGTCGGCTCCGTCTCAGAAGCCCCGACAACACAGAAACGGCGTCGCTCTGGATCCCAGCCCCTCCACCCCCCCGCCGCCCCTTCCAACGGCGAAGGAACAGACACTACACTATGCCCCAAAAAGGCAGTAATTACAGGATGGATGGGAGACTGTTATATAAGCACAGGGCTGCCGATAGGGCCAGGCAGGCCACGCCGATGCCAGGTTTTAAACAAGTACCAGCAGGATCGAGTTATAGCAGAATTACTCAGGGCAGAAACACAGACACATTTCCACTTCAGGAGTAGGCAAAAAAAAAAAAAAAAAAAGCTATTGATGTTTTCTGAAGTCTGTGGTGTTGCATGGCTGTTTTGGAATTTTAAGCAAGCAGAAAGAGAATTATGATCTGGATGAAACAAGTTTCCAGCCTTGACAAAAAAAAAAAAAAAAAAAAAAAAGTAGCAATCGATTCTCAAAAACTATCCTGCTCAAGTCTAACGCCAGTCACTTTCGGAATATGAGCTCTTATAGCTGCTTTAAGCAGATCCCCCCCCCTCTCCCGCCCCCTTTGAGGGTAGCTCTGGATCGTGACTCAGTGAGTGTGGGAGAGGAAGGCAGAGACAAGCAGACACATTAGCCTTCCCTTATGGCACATTCTGGGAGGCAACAGGAGTCAGACTGCATGATGCTGACTGTCATTGACTTGTTATGGAAGCATTGCGGGGCTGAGGCTTATCCATCACGTCGGGGGGTGGAAGTCGGGGTGAAAGGACGGCCGGGCGGGCCGGAGGGGGGCCGAGCGTGGGCGAGGCAGCCCTGTTGCCTGTCACTCATCACGCACCACTGCATGACCGCCAACCTTGTCTGGCCTGTGCACAATGGGAGGTCTGGGGCTCGACTGTATGAGCAGTCATTCCCCGTTTCCCTCCTCCCAGCTGCCAACGTGAGGAGGCGAGATATGGGAGGGCACGAGGGGAGGGAAGGGGGCTAAAAGGAGTCAAAACACACCGGACAGGCATTAGTCTTACACTGAGCCTTGAAGACCTCGCTGCTTCGGAGTGAATATCTGCTCTGTTCCCCACTGAGTCCTGTCTTAACCTTACGTACAAGCCCTGACAGAGTCCCAAAGAGATAATCTCCTTCAACAAATATAAGATGCAATTATCCAGAGTCATTAAAGTGCAATAACTGGAGGTGTGAGCAGAAAGTTACAGTACCACCCAACTGAAAAATACATACCACTTGTAAAAATGTACACTGCAGTTTAGGAGACAGAAATGTTCCTCCCAGCAATTTAGGGAGCAACACAGAGAGAGAGAGAGAGAGAGAGAGAGGGAGAGAGAGAGAGAGAGAGAGGTGCATATGTAAAAGGAAAGCTTTATGTCGGCTGCGGAAAGAAAAGAAGGAAAAAAGCTGAAGTCAGCAGGAGCAATAAATCCTCCAATGCTGAGCAGTTTCTTCCAACTCTGTCCTGTTCTGGGGACCTCATCCCGAACCTGAAGGCTGGGCTCTGTTTAGTAGCTTTAGCAGCAGGGAGGCGAGTTCAGCCTAAAGAACATCCACTCCTTCATTCACCCTTCCCCCCCGCCGCCTAGGTGCAGTTGGTCCAGGTGGGGACTCAGAGTCAGGCCACTCCGGCCTGTTAAAGGATACTTCCCAGCAGCGCCGCAGTCTGTGACCACAGCTTGACCTCCAACACAGCTTCACACTTCCACCAGGCGGGTGAAAAAAGAAAAAAAGAAAAGGAATCAATAGATCAAGCGGAGGGAAATGCTGCCGAGATTGAGATGAATGATCGCTGCGCTAATTCTATTAATCTCTTTATGGGGCTGTAATAAGTGAGACGTTAAATGGATATGGAGGAGATCAATTAGGGAAATCAAACAATGGATACAGAGTTTTGATTTAAACAAAGTGAGAGGAGATGTTAGCCTAATGCGGAAAGCTTTAAATCAAAGAGCCTTAAATGCTGCCGGCTGGGTCCAATACTCTGCTTTTAAAAATACAAATAGACGAATTTTAGAAGTATTTAAGCTTCGTCTGGTATAGCTAATGGGTTGACTCATTCTGTATAAATTTTTTTGTTTTTTAAAACCTGCAGTGCAGTTTTACAGCAGCTTTGAAGTGGATCCTAAACTCATTCTGCAGAAAATCACATTAGGTGGTAACTAGGGATGTAATCTCATGGTACCAGATATTAAAAAGCCTCAAGATTCTTTATTAAAGTGAATTCTGTCTTGCAAAATCAGAATGCAACTTCATCTAGCAAAGTAAGTGCATTTTTAACAGCTCGAAAACAGGCGATATCATTCGTTACCCACAATGCATTTTGTGACATTGCACCACATAGGAAGAGGTGCAAACATCTGTGAACATAATCCAGCTTTGGTATGAAAGGAAGCTGTAAAGAGTTCATAATTTTCAATAAAAACGATATTGATAACAAAGATATGAACCTGTGTATGCATGTATGATCATTAAATGAAGAAAACCACTGCAAAAGACATTTTCCTTCCACATGTAAGGTCACTAGAGCAACTTCCTTGATTGTATGATTTGTAAGTCAAATAATTTTAATTCATCGGCCCCCCAAAAAACAAAACAAAAAAAACCCCGATTATTTGGAATAACGACATGTCTGGGTCATTTCTATGAGTAAATAGTGAGTGGTAGGAGACGTAAACGTTTGCGATTTTACACAGAAGCATGTTGGTGAACCAGAGTGTACAAAATGTATACAAAACATATACAGATGGCGAGGCCAGTCTGTAATTTGCTTCAAATTGTGGCACATTTCTCATGAGGATCCCTGTGTAAATTTCGCCGATTTTAGCCATTTAAAACAACCGAGACCGAAAACGCTCATGTGTCACCCTTAAGCATGCTGTTGTTGCCTCAACAATGAGAAAATTACATCGCCTAGAGCTGGTGGTTGCACCAATCTGCCTCATCAACTGGTTGTCAGTCCCACAAGATCATTTCCAAACAACTGCGAAACCTGGAAAAACACAAAAATGAACTATCTCCAAATAAAACATGTTACAAAATCCAAACGTTTCCTCTACACCCGGTGGACTTTTAGAAGACTGGCAATCAGCTGTGAGGGGTCCACAGCCTCAACAAACGGCAATCTGTGTAGAAGCCCACACTTTCTTTTGGAAGTGTCAACATTTAATATCCGTCATTATTCCATTTTATCCCACAGATATATAGAAAAATATATTGAGTGTGAATCTCTTTGAAATGGTTATGTAGTTGTAAGCCTTCAATCTTTTAAGATTTCTCTACCACAGATATGAGAGTATCTATCCCTTTAAGCCAAACCCAACATAGAAAAGGGTTCCTAGCAACCTTTCATGATAATTCAAGAAGCTGATTAAGCTAGAACCCTAAAATATGAATTTCAGACATTCTCCTACCATAAAAACTGGAGTTAGAGGACACATACTGACAAATTAGCAAAAGCAGAGCTTACCAGAGTAACTGAAAGCACTCCTCTGGTTCCTTCTTCGGATCGGGTCCTCAGTTAGAAACTTTACTCAGATTTTTGACGGGATCATTTTAATTTTCCAATGTCATTGTGATGGAAATGAATAGTCTTGTGAGCCATGGCTTATATATGTTTAAATCACTTTATTGTGATGGGATAACAGCAAAAATAATCAGTGTTTGATTTGATTTAACATGATGAAATTTGTTCCCTAAAATGGCATGACAAACATGCAACTGTGGGACAATATCACATAACTTTTTAGGCAGGTGGAAACTCCAACTCTTACAGTATACTTTGAGGAGGAGAAAATGGATACGCCCCATCCTTGCATGGAGTATATGAAATACTGTAGTCGATGCGTTTTGACTTTCTGGATGAATTTAGCTTAAAGTACAAAAGTTAAAAGCTATGTGTTTGGAAAAGCCCTTTTTTCAATCCACATGAGAAAAACATGCTTGTGGACAAACAAAACAAACCTTCTGTTCTCCACATATTTACGCTCTACTATTGCATTGGAACTTTATACAACTAAACCGTGCCTTTTCTCAGTACCAGATTTGGTTGTTTAGACACAGGCTTAATCAGCTGTTACCTCAGCAGCACAATGTGAAACTGCTACGACACAAAAAAAAAGGACACAAACCCTTCTAGTGTCAGTCTGTGAAGAGGTCAAAGCATTGTGAAAGCCATGCATTCTTGCAACTGATGGATCAAAAAGAGGAAGTGCTGGACATCTTTCTGTGTGAACCTACACTGCACAGAGCTATTATTTATAAACCTATACACTTGGTGTATGTTAAAAAAAATAACATTTTCTAAGACTTATTTTTCTTGAAGGGAAGTGAGCAGCTTTGGTGTTTGCAGTGGTTTCATGTCACCTTTAAGGGTTGGCCCAGCTCTCTTTGAACTTTAACAACGGTAGCCTTTATGCTGAAAGATATGTGGTTGTAAAGAATTATCGAGATCAAAAAATGTCAACCTGGAAAGTCATGAGGGTCACCGAGTCGCTATTATGCATTCTGTCAAGGATGTGAGCGTTTGTTCAAAATATTCTACAGCAATACCTTCAGCAATTGTTGAGATGCTTTCACTTTAACCACGAAAAGTCAAACCCAAGAAGGCATCAAATAAGTATTACAGATGTGAAACAGAAATAATGGTAAGAAATTAAGCAAGAAAAACCTGGAGCAATTCAGCCTCGGCTATTGTTGTGAGGCAACTGGAGGTCTAATAGGTGTCAACACCTTAGCTAAACGTCATGTTCTCTTGTCTTTCTCATTCTGAAGAATGGCAAAGAGAAATGGGTCTCCATTATACGATATTTATACATTTATACAAGAAAAAAAATCAATCAATCAAGATTTACTTCTTAGACATTTTTAGGTGAGCATTGCAATTCTGAGCTTATTTTTAAAAAAATTCAAAATAAAAGCCCAGATCTCGATCCTATCAAAATTTGTGCTTGGGCTTGAAAAGATCAGCTTGCGCCCGATCAAAGAGCGACCTTACAGAGCTTGAGCAGTTTTGGAGGGAAGAATGGACAAAAACTGCAGTGGCCAGACGTGTCACAAAAACTCAGCGCTGCGATTGCAGCCAAAGAGGCAATATTGAATTCACTTTGTATGCTTTTAATTGACATTTCTTTGTAGAAAACAATTATTTTCACATTGATATTGAGATTTTATTTTATTTTTTTGCAAAAAAAAAATAATTCTAATTATTTGATTTAATTATTTTGCTTTCATTTTATTTATAAAAGCAATAAGTGGTGAAACATAGATCCATAAATTATGAATCTGATTTAGTGTGTGCTGAGGGGACTAATGTAGCTACCAAAACAGAGATGCACAACAGCTTTAAAAAACATGGTTTTACAAAATAAAAGCTTCTTATATAGATTTGCATTAACACATTTTTAAGTACGCTTACATTCTGAGTTTTACTGACGGTAATGATAAGGTTAAATTAATTGCTGCACATCCTAAAGAGGCATTAAATGTATTATTTATTTATTTTTGTTCACTCACCGTTTCGTTGCCAAACAAGATGTCAACGTATGCCATCACCTTCATCAGGGGTTCTTTAAAGAATTGGCTGATGAACGGTGCGGAGAGGTTCATGCAGAAGATTTTGTTGTTTTCTGAAGCATGCTTTGCCACCTTAAGGATCGACTCTGGAGAAACGGTCAGGAAAAACCCCTACAACGGAAGAAGTCAGAAGTCAGTAAGGGTTACTTTAGCGTTTTCAGAGCACAAAATCATATGCATATTTCACATCCAAATTTTGTATGGATGGCTTGAATACGAATGGGGCAAGTATGGAGACATAAATACTTATCCAGCCTGGGAAAATTGAGAAATAATATTCTAGATTTTTCCAGAATGTATATAGTGGATATAAACTGTGTCAGGATGCAGATCAGCATTATACAGACTGAACAGTAGCAGGTTGCTATGAACTGAAATGACAAAACTGCTGGTGTTTGGATTCTGTTTGCAGTTGCTTGGCTGACGTAGCTTTATATTACTGCCACAATACCGGATCCTGAAGACGGAAAAATCAACAGCAGTGCTCAAATACAGATTTGAAAGAGCTTTTTAGCACATAAACAAAACAACAAAGAAGAGGAAAAAGAGCAGGAAAAAAAAAAAAAATCCATCCACGACAAAGCCATGTGGCTGGACTCCAAGGTTCGTACTGGAGGAAGCAACAAGCACGTATCCAATGATAGGGCAAACAAAAGTCTCGTCTGGACTCTCCTTACTTGGAAACAAGAGAGGCAGGCCCACTCATTGTGTGAATGAATACAAATCAGGTAAGAAAACACCTTTGTGTTTCAGGTGGAAACCTGAAGCGAGACTCTCCCGCAAGCCACACAAAAACACTCCTCCTTTGATACCGATCTTTCTTAACCTTGTTTTTCAGCAACAAGCTGCTCTGTAAAACCACGGTGTCACAATAGGGCCAAAGGGGCGGAGGAGAGGAAAGGAAAGTTTTCAGCACAGTGATACATTTAATCTGCCTGAGAAGCTCCTATTATGGGGTACAGTGGAGCTCTCATTAAAGCGCTATGACATTTGCACCAACAGAGGAGCGACCTCGGTGAAAAAGAAGGGTATAATACCCATGAATAGAGGGTGACTGCGTCGTTAATTTAACATACAAGGTATCACAATGTAGCCATGCAAAGCAGGTTGGTTCTTTATGAGGCATTCAACGTGTCATTCGTTCATTCCTCCCCAAGGCTTCAGTGTTTCCTTTTTTTGTTTTTTTTTTAACGTCTGTAAGTCAAGGTTCAGGTCAAGCCCGTCGTCGCTGTGTCACGGTATCATCTGTTGAAGACTAAAAAAGGTGTTTTCAATGGGTTCTGGGAGCACAAAAAAAGAGCCCACTCTGGGCTAATGGCCCGTCTCTGACCCTGACATTTTTCTTTTGAGGTGTGCCAATGTGCCAGAGGAAGAGGAGATTGTTCCCTGACACAAATGGTCTTTTTTGGACAAAAGCAGAAAATAAACTGTCAGGGTTAGCCGTTACGTTAACACTGATCAAAGGCTGAGGACTTGATGGGGCAGTTCTGAAAGGGTGGTGAACTTTAAAAGCAGTGCAACAGCTTTACGCCGCCTCTGTCCCAAGAAGGACTGACATGGCATTGGATTGCTAAGGACGGTAAACTCTGAAGTTATTTAGGAAGAAACTCAATGCCTTGCACAATTACTGAGGCATCATAACTTCTTTCCCCCCCCCATATTTTATGTTCCAAAAACGCCGAGTCAACGTTTGCAGGGTATGCACACATGACTATTTGTGGGTTTTCAATTGTTCTACAAATTAAAATTTAAAAAGTGGTGTGACTTTACTATCAGCCCCCTTTCACTCATACAACCCTAAATAAAATCAAGTGCAACAAATAGGTGAAAAGAGTTGATGCACAATTTATTCTCAGTTGTGAGATCAAAGGATATTCATGTGCCGATTTGTACAAATCTAAATCCAATTGAAAAAGTGTTGGACATACATTTTAATAGAAATATGATCAAACACTTTTAGCCTCTAGATGTGCAAAGTTGATAGAGACATAAGCTAATGGAGGTTTTAGAAAGTACAAATGTTTGCAATACATTTCTTCAGAATATCACTTGTAAAAAAAAAAAAAAAAAAAAAACTTGTATAATGTATCACTTCCTCCCGGTTTATAATTACGTGCTACTTTGTGTTACTCTACAACACAAAATCCCAATAGAACAGATGAAAGTTTGTGGTTGCAACACAACAAAATGTGGAAAAGTCCAATACTTTTTCAAGACTTAATTTGCAGCTGCAACGAAAAAATGGAATACTTTCTCCTTGTTAACACCCCTAAGGCCTGTCTGTGTGCACACTCTGCAAAACCATTCTCCAATGGGAATGACCTCAAACTGCTCAGATAAACACAAACACATATGAAACAAACCATAATCTTTACAATTTTGAAAAAAAAAAAAGCAAGAAGCCACGCAAGACAGAAACGTCCCTAATCCTGACATTGTTAGTTTTTTTATGGACCTCAAAAGTATAGTTGGGGTTTATAAAACGTAAAGTGCAAAAACACAAGTGGTTCCTCTTCTATTCATGAATGCAAAATACAGACCAGACTTGAAACAAATTAAACTCAACTGGCTTGTGGGGAAAAAAAAAAAAAAAAAACAAGTCTGAGCCGTGCAAAATTACCACCAGTAGGAAACAGGAGAAGTTTAGTCTTTAGTACTGTGGTGCAGATCGTGTGTCAAGACTACCAGCTCCAGTTTCCTAGGTGTCAGGGAGGCCTGTGAAGTTGAGGGACTATCACATTTCCAGGTCAAGATGATCAAAGTGCTGGGTACACTTTGTATAATTCCCACCCAGCCAAAAACACTCAGTAAAGCATCCAGATGTGCATTTTTCCAGGCAGACGACAATGCAGAGTGATATCTGGCCATGTCGAGTAGTAATTTGAGGGGAGAGCTGGAAAGGGAGAGCATCCATTTTCAATGTTTACAATAAAGAGAGGAACAACTTCCACTTCACTCGGAGAAAGAACATTTAAATGCTACTCTGAGATTAAATTAGCGGTAATCTAACCGTAGAGAAGCCAGCAGCCCGGCTGCAGCATGCTATCACACTTCCCCGGCATAGTATCAGCGTTTTCCCCAGGGTTGCTCACATCTGAAAGGCTGAGTGTGATGGATGGCATGGTGTCGCCAGGCTTAAAATAAAAGTGGACATCTGAAGGGTAAAAATGATCTATTTTGGGAAGGGCATTTTCATTTGCACCAGCAGTGGAGGTGGTCATGAAAAAAGAAGCCTCTTTTTTTTTTTTTCCCTTTTCTTTTCTTTTTTTTTCCAAGTCTATTTAAATCAGCTGGGATAAGTGGGAGTGTCATGACGGTTTTGACACCTTTTATTACTCAGGAATGATAGAGCAAATTTAAACCATCACCGCCTCGGTGAAAAGAGTAATTATCTCCACTACAATTTTTTCCTAAATTAAATAAAATCCCTGGATCTTTTACGGTTTTATTTACGCAACTACAAATAAACGTCTCAGTGAGGGGTTATCATTATTTCTAAACTAGGAGTGAATAAAATTACACTGTTTGATGTGGAAGGGCTAATTTAGAGCAGGGAAATGAAATATTTGAGCTCCTAATTCCCAGAGTCTTTCTGTGTTAGATAAATCATCATTATTGGAATTAGTAGCAGTTGCTCAATGTGTTCATACGGGGATTGTAAACTTATATCTTACCTCTTATATGTCTGTCTGCCATGCAGCTTGTGGCTAAATTAGGCACAAGTGGGGATTTTAAAGGCACATGTTGTGCCTTTAAAATCTATTTAATTAACATCACTAGAAAACACTTTTAGCTCAACGGTTCTTGTGAACCTTTTAGCAGGTTCACATGGTTAGCAGACCTTTTATGCATGTAAATGCATTTTTATATGCATATTTAACATGAACAATTTTTCTTCAATCACAGTCAAGCACAGTGGTGGCAGAATCATGATTTGGGCTGTTTTTTTTTTTGTTTTTTTTACAAACACACAACATGAGCAATTCGCAGGTTAAACAGTCCTCTGCCACAGACACATGATTAATATTCATAGATAATACATCTGGTAGAATATGGGATATCGAATCTGCAGAATATTCACTGAGCTCCAATCCAGATCTGCACAGCATTCTGGTAGATTTAGCTAATCAAGCTGTCACAGCGAGCTAAACAAGGTTGGTGGCATCAACTGACTCACTCTTTGGTTGCCTAGCAGCAACCTGCTGATTAACTTACACTAGAAGTTTAATGTTTCGTCATTGTGCCTCATTACTGCTTAAAAACAAAAATAAAACATGGAGTAAAAACTGTGGATAAAACAGGAAAGGTCATACCAACCAGTTTGGGAGTATTTCAGATATTTAAAACAATGAACGAACCAATAATTATCGATATCGACTGATATGAAACGCCTCTTTCATAATAAGTTTTTCCTACTTCCACCGTGGGTTTCATTCCGTTAGTTGTGTTAGGCTCAATCCTCCAATGATGTACTTTTTGAAATATGAAATATTTGTGGAATATGTATTGGCCTTATTTTGAAAGTCCAGCATGATCATCTTTCAGAAAGCTCTGGAGAAAAAATTAAGACACCACTGCACTGAAT
>NW_006800034.1:1833736-1862544 GCF_000485575.1 Poecilia formosa
AGAGAGAGGGAGACAGGGCCATGTGAGCAAACCAGCTGTGTTTCAAAAGCCGCCCAGGCTGCCCCTGTCATTGCATTAGAAAGCCCCCCTATCATGCTCTCTGGTTTACTGGGTTCATTACACCGAATTAGATGTCACACAGATCAGAGCGTGCGTGATGCCACACACTGCTCCCCTCCTCTGTTATCTCTGTGAAGCACCGTTGTGAGGTGGATCGATAGCTGAGGTTTGGAGCTTCATTAGCTCAGTATGACTCCATCTCCATCAAGACCCCTCTGGCACGCTACGGCGGTGTAGCAAGATATTTTTTACTCTGCGATCCTGAAGGTCCTGCTGTTTTACACATAAACACGAAGGGCTTTCACACATGACGGTGGAAGTGTACGGATCCATGCTCGTCTCCGACTCGATAAACAGGAAAAGAAAAAAAAAAAACAGAAGTAAGTGATTAATGGTGTCACAAAGTGGCTCGGTTGGAGGAAAATAAAAT
Organism: Poecilia formosa; assembly: GCF_000485575.1. Taxonomy (NCBI): domain Eukaryota; kingdom Metazoa; phylum Chordata; class Actinopteri; order Cyprinodontiformes; family Poeciliidae; genus Poecilia; species Poecilia formosa. The sequence goes on from NW_006800034.1 coordinate 1,834,227, forward strand.
ACAAGGCTGAAAAACATCCATTTGAGGCTTTTTATTTCAAAGGAAAACGACTGGTGGGGGGGAGCCACAAAGCTGATAATTCACAATGCAAATGATGTTTTGTTTACATTGAAATAGCCAGTTGGTTTCCTTTAGAAGCAAGTTCAATTACCAGCGGAGGAGATAAATGCGTAACAATCTCACGGCATGATTCCACATTCACTGCACTTTTAGGATGTTTGATCTGGCTGCGAGGCAATTCAAGCACGCTGATAGCATCTGCCTCTTCTTCTTCTCTCTTCCATTAGGAATCATGTTCTAGTGAAGCTTATCAGACATCTAGGAATTCATCCTCGTCTTCTGAAGGGGGCTGGAGGGAGGCCAGCCGTACGGGAAACAGAAGGGAGGATTTTGCTTTTAAGGCAGACTTGAAGATGAGGAAATTGTGGCGGGGAAGACCTCCAGGGCTACATCAATGTGCCACGAACACTAGTTTTAACAACTGGGCAGAGCCATCGCTTACTAACCTCTGGGGCGTCTTACCCTGGTTCATTCCCCGATTTTGTAACGGTTTCTTTTGCAGGAAGAGAAAAAAAAATACAAATCTAACTCCAAGGTTGTGTTAAAAACCAATGCACCTGGCCAAATTCTCTTTAATGGGTGCACATAAAACAAGACATTAGAGTCGACTGCTGCAGCACCTGAGGGGAGGGCGTGACACACCACTAACATGCAATTTGTACAACCATCAGAGATTGTAATTACATTAACCTCAGAGGTCTCCAATCTGAACTGAAATGCTGCAAGATACTAAGACAGGGGAAAAAAACAAAACAGACAGCTTCAAGTGCAAGTCTTGCTGGCATCAAAACGCTGGAAAAAAAAGAAAAACAAAACTGGTTTAATTTCAGTCAAAGTAATTCAGGATCGGCGTCGGGGTCTCTTCAGATGGCTGCTTTTTTCACTCCTGTCAGGCTCTGCAGCTTCAAAAAATGTGTTGGCCAAAGGGAAGGAGGCCGGCCGGAGCGAGGGGGGAGCAGGTTTGCCAAGGAATGTACTTAAGATTTAAAACAGACAAGATTTAAAGCCAAGAGCGCTTAAACGCCAATACTAATCTGCAAAATAATTCATTGCATAGTACACACTGTCTCTCCCTTACAGATACCATATGGTACCTCTGTAAGAAGATAAAAATCAAAGAAACAAAGCCAGAGGAGAAGCTTTTTTTTTTTCCCTCTCTCCTCAAACTATGTGATCTAAGAAATGAAAAACAAACCCAAGTTCCTCTTTCTTTATCTCCATCACAGGGAGATGAGCCCAGAACACACTGTTTGGTTTGCAGGGAGTTAAAACTCGCCAATGCACACACACACACACGCACACACACTCAAGTGTCCTTGTGTGCCACACTGCACTTAATTTGCATTTTAGTGTGAGGAGTACTCTCTCCCTCAGTAGCTTCGAAGGGAAAACATCCCTCTGGTTTATGCAAACATACATGCAGCGTCGTGCAAAAGTATTCGCACCGCTTGAAGTTTTTAAACGTCTTGTCTCGTTACAACCACAAACTTTTATGTGTTCTGTTGGGCTTTTATGTGTAAGATCAACACAAAGTAGTACATGACGATGAAAGTGAAGGAAAGTGATGGTTCACCAAATGTTTCATAAAAACAGATTGGCGAAAAAAATGGGTTGTGGATTTATATTCACACCACATGATTCAATAAACTGCAGACGACAAACAGCTGCACGTCTAAGAACAGCAACTTTTAATTGATTCAATTAGATTTCAGTCTGGACTTTGAGTGAGCCACTGAAACATACTATACTTTGATTAAAACTACTAAAGCCCTTCTTCTCTAGATGTATGACTATGCCATTTTACAGTGGTGCCAAGTTGTTTCTTGATCTAACCCAGGTTTTAAATTTTCCACAACTTTCTGCGTTCTTTGGTGCTGTTTATTCATTAAAGTTCTCCTACAAACCTCTGAGGCCTTCAATTTGTATTTAATTATATAGAGGGGTATTAGAATGAAGGGGCTAAATAGAATTTTTTTGCAAACTTTTCATATTTTTATTTGTAAAAAAAAAAAAAAAGTCTGAAAAACATTTTTTTTCCCCTTCATCTTCACAATTCTCCTTTCTGTTAGTGAATCACCATAAAGTACACTGATATTTGTGGCATAATGTGACAAGAAATGGAAAATGTTTTGCAAGGCGACGTGCACTTTCAATGGATGTCCTGCAGATAGTCGCACAATTTAAAGGCAACATGTAAAATATCAGATTGTTTAACATGGGGGAGGCAAGGTTAATGCGAATAAAAGACCATCATGTGAAAGCAGATGTCTGTGTAAGGAGCTGTCTCTTCTGAATTGGCCTGAAAGGACAGATTACTTTATGGGTCAGATGCAGAAAGCAGAGGTTCTGTGTCGATTCTGCAGATTCGGAGGTGTCTAGTTTCAGTGCTTAAGAGGTTGCTCTCAGACAAAGTAAATCCTCCCCACAAAATCCCCCTCAGCAGGGAAAGCAAACATTTCCAAAAGCGCCACTCTGCTGATGTTCATGAATTATTGCACCTCGCCCGGACGCTAAAATTAGGAACCGAGGAGACAATCTTTCACTGTTCTGAGTTGCTCTGGTGAAAGCTAGTGCACCAGGTTGGAAAATTACAGGTAATTGCTGAGGCCATTGAATCCAGTTTGGTTTTGGTTGAGAGACTAAAATAACAAAGCTCTGATTGCTGAAAAGACAAGGGCAGGGAGCTCAGAGGCCCTGTTGCTAAGAGTTAATTTGATACATATTTCCCCCTTGAAATGTCTGAGGTACTGGCAAGAGACCGAAAAAAAAAAAAAAGCAAGGAAGAAGGAGGGTGAGACCCCGACTCTCCCCTGCAAATACTATCCATCTGCCATGCTGCATTTAAGCAGCATGAGAAGCTAAGAGAGTGCCCTTGCACAATATTGTGAGAAGGCTGTCAAACTCAATGCAAGAGCTCAGTGCCTATTGCTAAGAGCTGAGGACACGGGGTCGCTTAAATTTAGTCTAATAATAACTTCTGACTGTGCGCTCCAGCCAAACAGGAGAACATTCAGCAGGAGATGAACTTTTAATTATTTATGTTTTCAAAAAAAAAAAAAATCATCTAACAGAAAGTGTTAAAAAATGATGTGCCCCAGATGAAAACACCAACAGCTATCGAGAGCTTTCTAAACATTCCGCCCCTCTTTCCCCACTCTTTTATTTATTTATTTTCCTAATCACAAAATTTGAATTTAAAATGAGCTGAGAGGCTAAAAACTTGCAGTAGATCCAAATGAAAATAGCAGCTTTTGGCAGAACCTAGACAAGTAGCGATACCAGTAGCAGGAGGTTTGGACGGGTATGAGCTGGCCAAGTAGCAAATTGACCCGGAGCCCACTTTAACTGTTGAAAAGGTGCTTTGCTTCAAAATCCTTTAACTTTTTTCTCTTTTTTTGCCTTCGTCGCATAACAGCCACAAAACCCCCCAAAAAATTCAATTTATTTTATTGAGATTTTATGTGATGGACAAACACAGGGAAGTGTTTATAATTGGGAAGTGGAAGGAAAGTGACAATCTAGCATTTTTTTTTTTTTGCAAATAAAAATCTGAAAAACATTGCTGGCATTTCAATTTACCCATAAGTCGTGCTAAAGGATTTTGGTATGGACTTTTACTAGGCTATTCTAACGTATGAATAGTACTGACATAAACCATTCCACTGTAGATCCTTCAAGCTGTACAGCATCCAAAACAAGAGGGAACAACTGTCCAAAAACAAAACAAAACAAAACAAAAAAACAGCAAAATATGAACAAAAGTCTACAAAAAACAAAGAACAAATTTAATAGAGTTACTCCAACAAGCTGCCATTGTGAGATGCCCAATCCTAGACCTAGGGACTAAAGCAACAAATTTGCTTGAGGAGTTTATTTTTTAGAAATTTTATCTTTTAGACATTTATCTTTTAGGAAATGAGGTGCAAGAGATAAAGGCTGGGAATGCAATGTTTTTCCATAACGTTTTCTTTTTTCTATGCTTATCCAGACCAAAAACAGACTAAAGCCAAACTTAACCCTTTTTTTATACTGTTTTGCATAAAGTAAATAACATTCCATGTAAATATTCCTTTTACAATTAATTGCTCAGAAAGTAAATCAGACCATGTGTTGCTAATCAGAGAATTAACTGCACTCTAATGATGCTTTTAATCTTAAATCTCCTCTGATTTATTGGTTTATCAGGAAACAAACAGCATTTCTCCTCAACACGCGGGTGGCTCAACTTTAAGTGATGAAATTACCCAGGCACTTACAGCCAGGTTCAAGCATCCTTAGCCCTATGTGACATGTAACATGGCTCTAACGCGCCGTGCTAGTGCTGCTACAACACTAAAATCAAGCTCGGAAGAAATCAATTGCCTCGAGGCAAAAAGTGTGAACTTTCATACCACAAGTCCAATTTCCTTGAAAGTTGAGGTTTTAAAGGTTTTAAATCAAATCAATCCAAGCCAATGCACCGTGGAATTATGCAAAAAAAAAAAAAAGATACAGCTATATAAAATGACAAGTAGCGAGAAACGGAGCTGGAGCTAAGAAAGCTCAGAGTTTGTTTATTCACACCACATTTGTCTTTACCTTCTGTGACGATGCTGCAAGTCACCTCTGATTAACTTTGATTTTATTCAGGACCACGAGGAAGAAAATACTCACTGCACACAGATAAGAGCGCAAACTCAAGCAACAAAGAAAAAGTTTACGAGTCTTGCAGATGATGGCATGTGTTCAATGAAGACTCCTGCTATTTTGGGGGGTTTTGATTTAAAAAAAAAAAAAAAAGGTGTCAGTTTTTGCTGAAAGTTTAAACTGCCTGGAGAGTGAAGAGTTTGGTACCTGTGCATGGTTAATCCCACCAGATGGAAATACCTCTGCAGGACTTTAAACTCCTACTGATCAAAACTGAAAGCAGCAGAAAAATGAAAGGCACTGAGGGAGCTTTTAACTTATCACAATAAATGCATGACAGCGCCATTAAAAGTTGGTCACCATTCCAGTACTTATCCTCCGTCTGCGAGTAACTGTGCAGGTTGCTCCTCTCAATTGACGCTAACAGACATCCCCCCCCCCAACAAACCACTCAGATGTTAGAAATGTAGAGCACTAAAACCTTCTCCCACTTCAGAAACATATCTAAGGATAAACTGTGTACAATGACAGCCAGAGAATACATTTATTTTATTCTGCTAAGCCTAAAACAAAAATTAAATCCCAAATTCAAAAGCTGCTGGTGGGCGTCTGGGTTGTCTGCCAAAAGTATCAGGGCAAAGAAATGTCTCAGATGTTAAATTAAAAGGGTCTGAAGGCATTGGCGTAATGTTTGTCTTTGATAATTCAGCACAAAGTGCAATATCACCTCTCAGCAGGACAAAACAACCAACATATATCAGAGGCTTGTTTTATAAAGAAGTAATATGCAAGGTTAAGCTAGTAATTACACTGTATTCAACAATTTGTTCTAAATGCAATTTAGAACAAGTATTTTCTGATCACCGAATGCGTCATACTAAAAAATACCAGGTTGTGTTACTGACAACACTCTTCAGTGTGTAAGCTGCTACCAAGTGAAGACTAAACTTTTTTTTTTAAATTTCAGATCTTTCAAATGGAAACAGGAAACAACATTGTGTTTCCTATGAGATGTCGCGGCATGTCTGCCGTTCATTCAGGCTGAGAGAAGAAAGATGCAGATGTTCAATCTGTAGAATATACTTAGAGAATATGTTTTTATAAGGCTTTCTACATTAACTGCTAATACAAGATGCTTAAAGCCACTTTAAAATGCCAACTGTGAAATTATTTTACATTTACTCCCTCATGCGTAGACAAAGTCTTATAGATATATAAGTAATTAATGACCGCACACAGTAGAAAGGTTAGAAAAACACACAACAACCAGAAACGGGCCAAAAAACTCTAATCAGTGCGTCTCTAGTTGTCCAATAATTCTTCTTTATTGGTAATAAGTACCAAACTGTTTGAAGATGAGGATTAGTAGGTAATTCTTCTTTTAAAAGGTCAAGAAACATGAAGAAACCGCTTATTTAAACATGGTAATCTGGATAAAAATGATCATTTTGCAAGATTTACCGAGCTAGTTCATTTTTCTGGGATTGCGTACAGGAATATTAATCACACGAGAAGATTAACACTGTACCACATTTTAAATATTAAACATTATGCAACATAAGATGATAAAAACAGAGCAGCTACTTTATAATCTACCTGTAACGTGGACAACACTGGATACTAATGAGGTTTTTACGGACTTCGTGGGAAATAATTCATCATATTTCTGATGCCTGTTCCATTCTTTAATGCCTTTCTTAGATGAGAAAACAGATTCGCCAAAAGTTGAATCTCTTTCGGAGAATCTACACTGTACCCTGAAAAGTGGAGCAGGAGGATCTTCTCATCTAACAAACATCTTTCTATTGGTTGAGTTGTTGCCCTGTGACGAACTGGTGACCCGTGCAGAGCGTAACCTGCATTTCGCCCAATGACCACTGGAAAAAGGAGCCAACCTTAATGGATAGATGAGGTAAAAATTAGTTTAGGATATTAAAAGCCCAACATGTAACCCAACATCTTATCTTTAGAGAATGAGATTAAACTTAAGTACTTTCCAAACTTGTTTTAAAGAGCGATTATAAAGTTATCTTCTCTCTTGAGAGTTGAGAAACTGTTATTTTGAAGTACTCATCTATTTGATGTTGCATTTTGAAAGTATTTCACTTCCTTTACTAATTTTGTAGCTGATGTTCCCTCCACCCAGGTGTAGGGCCAGGGAAAAGGCAGCTAACATCTTTGCAGAACCCACACATTCTGGACACAAACTGTTTACTTTAACCTTCAGGCTGGTGTGAAAAACTGCCTAAATATAGAGAAAACCTTTTTTTTTTTTTTTTACCTTCTCTGTTTTGGGTATATATAAGCGGAACTGAAGTCAAATTCCTTGTTTGTGTGCACAAACATAGTGAATAAAGCTTATCCTCGTGTTTCTTCACGAGGATAAGACATTCCTCTTTGCAAAGCAAAGAGGAATGTCTTTGCTTTGCAAAGACATTCCTCACTTTTCAGGATACATAATCCAGAAATCAGACATTATTCTGTAACCAATGTTTGACAAAGTATTCCTGAAAGCCAGACTTGACAACTTACCAGTCTGCAAGCTGGTTAGCTTAATATTTGGTTCTATTACAATTAAACCCAGTAATTGGAATATGTGTGTGTGTGTGTGTGCGTGCGTGCGTGTGTGTGTTTAAAGCTATAGCAAAAATCTTTTAAAAATAGAGCCATTTTTTGAGGCAGAAAATCATTTTGCTGTAATTATTTGTATATATCAAACAGAGGCAGGACAGTGATGCATCAGTGTGTGCTTTCACAAAAGAAAATCTATTTTAGATTCATCAGAGTACCAAACTGGTTGTTGGTAAAGATAAGAGTGATGAGATTTGCCCCCATCAAGATCCTTTTAGCACAAACATATCAAAAAGGTTTCCATTGTCTCGAACCTGCTTAGTGAAGCTTTAGAAAAACATTGTCTGCAAATAAAAAACATGGTTCGGATCAGTTTCGCTTTAAGTTGGTGTTTTAAAAGGGGCTAGCAGCTCATATAAGGTCAGATGCATGGATCAGTCTAAATGACATTTGATATGAGTGCAAAACAAACAACAAAAGATTTTTTTCATACACCACCATGATTTCTTCTTCTTCTTCTTCTTTTTTTTTTAGGAATATGATGTAGTCAGTTGGCAGCAATCATCTTCCAGACATCAGTGAGATGATGAAACAATCAAACCTCAGGCAAACAAAAGCACTGAAGAAAATCTGATTGAAATATGTGATACGTTTACATAATTCGAGGAGCAGCGGTGGATGGAAAAGCAGATACATTTTATTTCCCTGATTTGAGCTACATTTGTGGAAACTTTACTCCAGGTCTGATGTTTTCTCCTGCTGCAATTTATCATCTCTCCAGTGGAGCGGAAGTTCAGTGCATGTTTAAGTCTTCATGTATGTCTTGATTTATCACCAGAGTCTGTTTCTTCTGCACTCTCTTGATCTGCTCTTATTAATGCACCAACTTTTCCACCTCGGGGAAGTGCAACTTTTTGGCTTTATTTTGACAACTCTCTGCACTTTCCAGTCCAACTTACGCCGTATAGGAACGGAAATACATGAGCTTTGCAAAAGCGTTTACATCCCTTGTTGCAATGGGACATCTGGTCCCACTGCTACCACAGACTTCAACGTTATTTATTGGGATTTTATGTGACAGGCCGACTCAAGACGTCACATAAATGTTAAGCAGAGGTGGCGACTCGAGTTTGAGACTCCGAATCGAGTTTCACTTACATTGCAAAAAACAAAAAGAACAAAAAGAACAACAAAAAAAAAAAAACTACTTCAGACTCGACTTAGGCTACATTCACACGGTAGGTTTTGACGCTTCACACCAAATTTTTGCCAATATACCAATATTTTCGCCTGGTCGTTCTTACTACTTATTAAATGTGGCCACAATCAGACTTCAGTGTAAACTGTTTACGACCTCGAAGAGGCGAACACGGCACACAGCCTGCTGTTTACAGCACAGGAGTAATAAACGATGCTAATGTCTTCATTAGTCATCCAAAAACGAGAGAGGTTTGACTCATTTAGAGATTTAACGTTAAAAGGACTTCAATGTCTTTCTACAAGTTTTCTGAGAGCATAAATGCATATTTATATTCCTGATAGGGGAATGGTATTTTTTTTTATTTGATTTCTAAATACTATAAAGACGTCTTTTGCATTCTTTTAGGTGGTGAAATACATAAATAAATGGGGGCATCATGCCTAATTAATGTACCTTTGGTACAGTGAAAACACTTTTTGGTCACTGGGAATTAGGTTCCTCTCATGCCCGTCTGGTTGAAGAATATCAATTACCTAATATACACCCACATTTCTAATAGCTTAGCTGCAACATGAAAAATGACCACTTAAGGGAAAAATAAACGTATAAAGCCAGTCTGAAGAGCAGGAGGTGGAAGGTTGCCTTCTAATTGCTGGAGGGGAGAGAAACCATGTTAGAGTAAACAAAGTCTGATCGATGGTGGGGGATTATATCAAAAAGACCCTTTGGCCTCTGGCCAAGATGAGCAAACACAGTGGTCTCTGTCTGAGCTACAGACGGAAAAAAAAACAGCTAAGGCAAAAAAAAAAAAATCTGGTGAGTTAAAAGCATTATATTTCACAAAGACCGGGGTGGTGGGACTACACCAGAAATGACATGTAGCCAGCTATATCATGTCTTGGCTATTTGTATCAGAGAGAAATGCCAGAAGATAAGAGAGCGGCGTTGTGAGTTTGATGGAAAGTTGTTCCAGCTGGAGGCTCAGCTTTAGGTAAGGCTGCACTCCTCCAGCGCTGCGGTGCTGCGGGTGAAAACCTCTCCATCACAACGTGCGCAGGTTCGACTTGTTGTTGTTAGACGGTCACGGCTAAGGGAGAAAATTATTCAGTACACTCCCCGCTTCAATGTGGCAACTGCAATTCACATAAGCCACTTAAGAAAATCTGCAGGAGAGAGGAGGAAAAAAAAAAAAAGGTGAAGAACTGAAAGGAGGCTTACAGGTTACTGGAGCCTTTTCAAAAAAGACGAAGGCACGGCATCAGTGAGGGTCTTTTTTTTCTCTCTCTCTCTCTCTCCCTGTCAAGTTATGTAAATGAGTTCACTCCAATTTACTTTAAATCCTTGTAAACGTATTAAGTTTCAAAATAGCATAATTCATTACCTTTAGAACATGTTTAACCTGAAGATGTAATATAAGCAAAAGAGCTTTTGGTCTCCCTTCCAAGGATTTTCTTTCTTCAAAGCAAGTAGGTGTGGGCAAAATGTAAGCTATTCTATCTGTCTGTCATTCAGCGTAAAAGGAACACTAATGACTTCTGAATCCATTCAGCAACAAGCCGCAATTTGTGATTTATATTAATGGCCCGTGCATCGCTTTCCCCCACCTCCAAGAGGGTCGCGTTCTGCTAAATTTCCTCGTAATATTCTTGTCGATAAACAGGTGAGAACTCGGAGAAAAGGGACTGATTATATTTGCTAATTCCCCAAAGAAATTAGGCGAGATTGATGAATGCGTGCATGCACTCCGTACAAAGCCTTGGGAGTCTCTAAAAGCTGTTACCATGGTGGTATCCCATTAGAATAACAAACATTTCCCCTGGATGTTTAACATTGCTTCCCAGTGAGCACAGCCCTCCCCAAACCTTCTCTCTCTCTCTCTTTCTCTCAAGCACCTGCCTTCACATTTTCCACTTCTGAAAATTCCACCAGCCGCTTGGAAAGGAGGAGAAAAAAAAATGAAGAAGAGGAAGGATGAAATATGCAATGCAGTTACGAGAAAACTTGAGTGCCAAAAAAAAGGACTTTTCTTCAAACCCGTAATAACTTTCCTTGGGAATAGGAAGAAACTTAAAAAGAACAACACTCCCCTCCTTGATTTTTTTTTTTTTTTTTTTTTACTCTTACCACGTTTTTTTTTTTTTTAAGCAGGCACTGAATTTCCTGAAGTGATAAGGGCTTAGCCAATGTAATCCTCAGAGGACCCCTCTCCGGCATGCTAGGAATCAAGAAACCTTTCCGTCTAAAAAAAAAAGAAAAAAGAAAAAGAGGAAAAAAAATAGTTGAAAAAGACAGAGAGAGGGTGGCAGCAGCAGGATCAGGAACAAGGAGACGAGGCAGCCACAGCATGCCATCCACCGACACAAGCGTCCTGGCAAATGCAAATCAGCGTGTGCAGAAAGAGCAGCCGGACTCCAGCCTCAGCTGGAGGTCACCAGACGAATATTGACATGACAAAGCAAAGGGGGCTTCCCTGACGACGGGGGCCACTGATGACTCTCAAATTAGGCCCAAGCGAGGGAAAGGTGAAGCTTAGCAGTGTGTGTGAAACGTAAATGTTTCACAGTGATTGATTTATTGTCAGCGTGCTCGACAAGCTGGGTGGGCCTTGTAAAATTTCCAGCTTGGGGCGTGTAAGTCACCGAAACGGCGACAGGACGGGATATATATCACCCCGACCTTTCACTGCAGAAGCTGAAATGAGAGCCAGAAACATGACTTGTTGCACTGCAGGACTCCTACCAGGCAGAAGGATGACGCTCTGATAGGTGACAGCGCAAGGGGAAACATCAATAATTTAAAAGTGCCTTCTCTGTCAGGAAAGAAATGCCATAATGTGCTGAATTTCCTTGTTTTTGTTTGTCTGATTCAAGGATAAAGTGCACAAAAACTTTTGACTAGGATCTTCGGAGCCTTGCAACATTCTTCCGCATTTTGTCACATTGCAACCACAAATTTTCTGTGTGACAGCCCAACACAATGAGTGCTTAATTGAGCGTGTGCATTCATATTTCTTTACTCCAGTATAGTGATGAGTAGGAATGAGACATTTATCGGTTTTAATTATTACCGTCGTAAAATTCCCAGCTGTTAGGATTTCCTTTCAAAATAAAACTTCCATTTTAAATGTAATTTTTTTTTTATCGTCTGCTGATCTCGCCGTTGGCTGCACCGCCGCCTTGCATTAACGACATGGGGATGTTGTTCCCATGCTTGTGTGGGCACTATCCTGGTACTCCACAGTCCAAAAACAGGCATGTTAGGTAAATTGTGTGTGTGTATTATTCATCCTGTGTTGCCATGCGATGGATGGATGGATGAGCTAGTTAGGGAGGTACCCTACTTCTCGCCTAAAGTCTGCTAGAGATAGCTAGTGCCAAACGGGTCTAGACAAAGGATAGATGGAAAGATGGAGGAATGATTGCAGCATCTCAGTCACTCAGTAAACCTGACATATTTACCAGAGAAACTGCGTAATTGTGTTTTTGACGTAATGACGGAAGGTTTTCCAGAGATTGTTTGACCTTTGTGACACAAATTATCCTCTGCCTCCAGCAACCTGGAGGCTAATAGGTTAACTTTTAGGCAGATGTTTGTAATCTTCAGAACTGTCTGTTTAGTCTGTGCAACTTTTTACTAACTTCTCTTATTTGTTGATTACCAGCATTGCAGTCGAGGGTCTGCTTTGATGCATTACGGTTTAAAAAAATTAAAAGCATTTGGCACCTTGGTGAAAACCTTGATGCAACAGAAGATCAAGTATTTTTAGCAAACCACACACACACGCGCGCGCGCGCGCACACACACACACACACACACATTGCATATTTCTATAGTCATAAGTACTTCTAAGCTTCTGATATTTTTTCAATGAATGGGCAAAACAAGTTGTGTTTAGATGAGTAAAGCACACCCCAAATAACTTGAAAAGAGGAGATTTTGAAGGTAGTTGTAACACTGGATTTTATTTAGGTGTATCAGAGTAAAGGGGAGTGATTACACATGCAGGTCACATCTAATAGAGCTGAAAATATTTGAAATCCATCCATCATTTTCACTCAACTTCAAGTGTTGCGTTGCATTTCATGCTGCTCTCTCAAAACAAAAATGAGTAAAAGTTTGTGGTTGAAAAGTTGACAAAAACGTAAAGGACTTTCTTGATTCCTACCAAATATATTACTGGAAACTCAATTCATTTTTAGTCAGCGTTACCACTTCCACATACACTCTACTACAATAGGTTGCAGCATGACTGCACACAAAACGTCGCAGCCAAAACTCTCTTGCATCTCCTCGTGTGGTTTAACAAGACATTTTTGTCCAGTGACAAATGTGCACAAATTATTCGATATCCCACAAAAACACTAATCTGTCCATAAAAAAAAAAAAAAAAAAAGGAACCGCCAGCTTCGCAGACATGCAGAGCCGCTGAAGATCACTGGCAGCCATTTAGGAGCCGTGAGAAAGCCAGTTCAGCATCTCAGCTCCTCGCTGGGTGGTTTGTTACATGTGGTTGACACATTTGCATCTTCAAAGATGCATGCAGACAAACTCAATATGTGAGATAGTCTGGGCGGCATGTGGAAAACCCCCGTCCTTTCTCTGAAGAGGTTTCCTCCGTTCGCTCCCCTCCCTTACCCCCCCCCCAAAAAAAAAAAAAAAAAAAAAAAACGTCTGCGTGACGTTCTGAGGCCCCCTTTATCTGTCAAGCGGTTGCTCCGGCAGCGAGTTGTAAACAAGCGGCTTGGACTGGATGCACAGAAAAATGTTGTTGTATACAGCACGGTGCATCGCCGTCTACTCTGCAACAAACCGAAAGAAGGAGAAAAAAAAAATAGAAGGCGCTGCAGGAAACTGCAAATCAGGAACCATTACGCAGCAACAAATATGACAGGAACAGTGCTGCACATTATTTGAGCTCCAACAATCACTCACTCGGTGTCTCTTCCAATGAGCGTGAACAATGCGAGCCGAGTGAGCATTGTGCTGCGGAGCAGGAGACTGTTCCTCTGAATTGGGGGTGAATTACAAAAGAGGCCTTTGCAAATTAGACATGATGGCTTCATAATACGTCTGAAGTGTCAGCTTCTTCAGAAACCTATCCCCAGGCTACACTCTGCAGATCGAAGCTTTGAACTTCCAATTATTCCTGCCAAACCGAAGCAATCACCGTTCTGTAAGTCACTTGCTCAAACACTGCGAAACACACACGATCAATGCTGACTAAGTTGTTGGCAGCAACGGGTTACCGGCTTAATTTATGCCTTCATTACACGATTTATACAAGGAACACAGAGACCCTACTTAATTGCTAAAAAGGGCTTAAGTCTCTCCTTGTCCTTTTTAAATTGCTGCTTTTTAATCTAACTGCTGGAAGAAGATTAATATCTCCAAGGTGTCTGTTGTGGTTTCAATCCTGAGAAAGTGTTTTGTTAGAGAAAAAGGAAAACGCTGTCATGTCTCCTGATATCTGCTTAAGCGAGGAAAAACATATTCAAGTGCTAACACACTTCTATAAGTCTACAGCACAGAGAGGTCTCAAAAAAAAAAAAAAGAAAAAAAAAATCTGACATGCGTGCAACTGCTAAGCAATTTGATATTACAATGTAACCTCTTAATCATGTATAATTCTGCTCCCAAAGAAACAAATTAGCTTTGCAGCTTGGGACACCTCCAGAGGTGCTGCTGGGTGCCATTAGTCTGAAGGTGTGTTGTGAGATTGTGAGCGGGCAAATGAAAAGGAACGCTAAAACCCACGAGGAGCTACCGGGTCGGGCACCTCAGCTGAACCGGAAAAAGAAAAACAAAAAAAGTGACCAGAACGGCTGAATTGCGTGAGACAGTAAAAGAAGAATAAATAAATAAATCAGAGCCCAAGGGAGAGGCAGACGGAAAGAATAAGCTTCCTGTGAGTTATTTACTCACAGGGACAAACAAAGTATCATCTCGTCTCTGGTTAACTCTTCAATATATACCCCAAAGTCGAGTCCGGCGAGTTATATATACATAGGGTGTCTGCTTGGGATGCATCAATATTGTCTGCTCAACTGTGCCTGCTACATAATTAATACACACACTGACATGACATGGATATGATATGACAAGAGTATCAGAGGCGAGGAGTTAGAAAGAGAGCTGGAGCGAATGCATTTTTCATGAGCTGCAGGGCTCTCCATGCCAAAGTTCTAGACATGATGTTTCACTTTCCGAGACCAAGAGGAGGCCGAGAGAGCCAAAGATACGAGGCTGCAGGAAAAACAAATCTGGGTTTTCATATGCAGTCTGGGAGCGCAGATATGAACACATCTTTGATCCCGCATCCAGGGGTGAAGGCGCTCCGATCGGGCTGTTAGTGGCTGGTGCTGGTTTCCGCTTTTCTTTGAGGTTTGGACTGCTGGTTCCAAATTGGGCTGATTTAATTTTTTGTTTGTTTTAATAAAAAAAAAAAGAAAAAAAAAAAGAAAATTATGCTACTGCTTTTGTTAAACCGTGCATAGAATTAAGTATGAGAATAGCCATATTAATGCATCAGGGAATATGCATTAGCCTCTGTCTCTATACTTTGTTTTTTTATTATTATTAAAAATCATTTTTTTAAAATATATTAATTTTATTTTAGTAAATCCAAAACACTTCTAAGTACATTTTGCTGGTTCATATGTTAATAAGTGCTGTCAATCAATTAAAAATGTAATCAGAATAACTGTAGCATATTTAACTTTGTAAGCTTGAAATGTAAAAATGCCCGTTTTCAAACAAAAGGTTCTATTTTCTCAAACCAAACATCTCAGTTTTCCAGGTTTGCTTATTCAGGAAGGTTTAGCAGAAGTCATTTTGTTTCAGACGTAATTTAGAAATGTTAACAATAGGTTGGGTGTGCTTCGGTGGAAGGATAAGTCATTATTGCACTAAGCACATGCTACCGCGGTTTTATCCAAACGTCCACTGTAGTGTTTCTTTAAAGCAAAATTAAAACCAATTTTGATCGCCTCTCTCATCTTTAAGACTCAGCATTGTTGACCGCAGTACAAGACCGTGAACCGCGGTGCTTTAAGCAAACTAACTTTACGCAGGAGAGAAGCTTTATGTCAAAACAGGTAATGCGATTCATTGTGTAACATGAACGTATTAAGGCTTTCGCAGCCCTAATATTAATAATGGGAAATAAGTATCTGACCTACCAATCATTTATACAACTGACTAAAGGAGAAAGAACTGAGACTTGCCAGTTACCACTGCAGTTTGGATGTAGGTGAAAAACTTCAACTATGAAGTCATCTGACCTGCTTGGCTTCTGCCAGCTGCAAGCTCAGCTTCTTGCTGCAATTTTCCACGAAGGCCAGATTTGTGGATCGATCTAAAAATAAATTCTCCCACCTAAGTTGTGTATCTTTGCAGCTCCTCCAGAACTAACCTGGACCTGTGATCCCATTCCAGTCTCTAGTTTGACTCAATAGCAACGCGCCAATTATTAACCAAACGGTAAACGCTCCTCCTTCTAACGCACTAAAATCTGAGGTTATCTAATGAAACAAATGTTGTAAGAGTTTCCGATTTTTTGAATCGCAGACCGGTGAAGCTGCTTGGGAAAACAGCTGGGCTTTAGGCGATGGGAGGGTGGGAGCCAAACAGAGGCCATTGCTCCTCATTCAGAGGCATTACCACCCCACTGTCACTGCCAGTCTGTCCCCTCACCCATCACAAGGGCCCATAGTGGGCTCCAAACCTCCCAACCAAATCACATTCAGAGCACAAACGGCCTGCGCCGTGCAGCCTCTGCTGTATCTAATCTAATCTGGCCATCTCATGTGTCTCCACACATGCACATCAACACACGCACACACACACACACACACACAACGCCACGCAAACTTCTGGAAAGACAGGCAAACATCCCAGAGCCCTCAATCATGCACATTTCCGCTGTGTGTGGTAAAACGAGAGTCAGTAATGCAAATCAGAATCCGGGATTTGCCTCGATAATTGGGGCTTTATCAGCTCATTAAGAAGCAGGGAGGCAGCGCTGAAATGAGAATGCAATGTACCCATTAAAACCACCAAAGGAGACCGCACTTAAAACAAATCAACATGAGTCCTTGGAAGGGAGGAGAAAACAGCTTTGATTGATAAGGTTAGTGTCCTGTCAGTGAAAGGAGAATATCATATATTTATATAACACCAAGGGGGAAGCAGCAATTTTAGCAAAAAAAAGAGCAGAAGCAATGTTCTGAGGTGGAGCTGATGGCCACTTGTCTGCCTCTCAGTGTTATAATGCTCACACTAAATGGCACATTGTATTAAAAACTTGACAGATTTATTATTACAGTTGTTTAACCTCTTTATAATCAAATTGTGTTCGAGGTCCAAGGAGACTCCTTTCTCTCTCTCTCTCTTTCTCTCTCTCTCTCTGTCTGTCTGAATCACAATCATTTTAGTTTCAAACCATGTGCCTGGTTGCTGTTACATTTCCTGTTAAAACCAGCTTCATTCTGAACTGAGCACAAGGGGGGATTAAAAAAAAAAAATAGCAATCATGGAATTGTTTTGCACTTAAAGTCCTCTGCAAAAAAAAACAACAAAAAAAACATAACGTGTTTTTTTTTTTCCAATCTATTGTGTCAAAAGGAAATGACAGGGTACAGAGTTGGACTTCCACCCTCCTTTGGTGCACAAGAACAGCTTTAGTGGCACAAGCTGTACTTATAAAACTCTCACGGTTGAATGGCAGGATATGAAATTATTTGTATTAATGTGGGCGGGCGAAGCCGCGTTAACCTCCTCGCTCTGCGTTTGAAAGGCGTTTGAAAGGCAAGAAGGTTGACATCCTGGTTCGTTCTGTTTGCTGGACAATTCAGTGCCGTGGAAAAGTTTTCAACTCGTTAAAAAAAAAAAAAAACTAAACTTTTTCCACGTTTTAACCACAAAGCAGTGCATAATTGTAAAGTACGGGAATGTGATGCATGGTTTATGCCATTTTTTATTTTTTATTTTTTTTACCAATTAAAATGTGTGGATTGCATTTTTGTTCAGGTGAGTCAAGAATCTTTGGAACTACTTTCTGCTGCAGTTACAGAATAAAGTTTTTTGGGATCCATCTCTATCGGTTTTGCACATCTAGAAACTGAATGTTCTGCCTTTTAGTGTTCAGACTGAACAGAGAGAGTCTGTGAACATCAATTCTCAAGTTTGTTAATTGGATTTAGGTCCTGCCGTTAAACGTTAAACCATTTTCCTGCTGGAAGACGAACATTCGCCCCAGTCTTAAGCCTTTTTGAATGTTTTCTTCCAGGATTTTGTATTTTGCTCCAATCAACTCTGAAGTAAAAAGTAGGACGTAATTTTTTTATGTTTTTTGCTTTGAACTTTTCAACTTTATCTCGGACCATCTACTGATATATTTTTACAGGTTCCGAGCACTTTTAGTTAAAATTGTCATGGTTTAAGATGATTACCTTGACATTGTTTACTTGGTTTCTTAAACTATCTCCTTTTGTTGTTCCAGATTTCTTTACGATTGCCTTTAAATGTGCTCAAAACAAGAATGAACCTAAATTAACAGTTGTGTTCATTGGTCTTCGTGAAGCCTTTTTATTCTCTCCTGACCTCTGAGACCTTTACAGAACAGCTGGATTTTACATTGGAGTAGAATTACACACACTTGTGATCTGTGTTTCTCTGTGTAGTTATTTTGAGATTTTCTGTGTTTAGTCCCGTTTCCCTGTGAGTCTCTGTCCTGTCCTCCCTGTTGATTGATCCCAGCTGTGTCCAGTTTCCTGATTACCCTCCCTGTGTATTTAGTCCCACCAGTTGTCTTTGTCTGTTGTCGGATCCTCGTCGTGTGTACGTCATTCATCGTTTGTCTGCTTACCTTCACAGTCGAACTGTTAAGTCCTGTGTTGGTCTAGCTCTCGTTTTCAGTCTTCAGGTTTTCAGTTGCTACCGGCATTTAGCTGTGTGCTAATCTTTCTGCTGTGCTGCCTGATCTGGACTGTTTTTGAGCATCTTCATTAAATTCATCATTTTCTTCTACAACCTGGGTCTCTGCGTCTCTCCTCACCACCTCTCAACCGCCACACACAGATTAACTTATTTGCAAGTGAGGTGAATTTCGAATGCTGATGCTTGGACTGGAATTTACTTCGGTAATCGCAGTAAAAAATGCACACCACTTATTTATTTTTTTTGTTAAGACCATTTCAAATGAGAAACAATCCATGATTTGCCTCACGGGCTGCTATGTGTTGGTCCGCACCATAAAATGCTAATGCAACACAGTAAATGTTACGGCTGTAAGATGAGAAAAATGGGGAAAAGTCCAATGGGCGTGAAAGCGCTGGGACCGCTGCCACCCAAAGAGCTGAGAGGTGACGCCGCTGCATGCTGCGTAACGATGAACGAAGCGTGTCATTGGACCCGCCGGGAGAGGACCGCCATTATCTACAGGACGCTGATGATTGAGTAACACCCCTCACACCGCTGCACGGGAAAAACAAGCAAAAGCCTTCTGCACAATCAATACGGTTTGAGCTGTTGGAATGCAAATAGCGACTGTTCTGCCTGCATGACACGGGATGATACGCCATTACTTATGCTGGCTCCATTCAATGTCATCATTAGCCTCTGCAGTGTCAGATCCGCTCAATAAAGAGCATTATTTCCAAAAGGATAAGAGCTGCATTAATCCTTTTATGCTGCTTTCAGCAGGATACACTCTCCCATAGCTAATATTAATGTGCGAGGTGTCAAGAGTGAGATGGCTAATCCCGATAACATCGGGATGTTCAGTCAACTTTCTGCAGATGGCTATCTGCCCTATTCCGGCTCTCCTAATAGGCACGGGAACAGGATGTGCTCTTAATGCCGCACTTCCTAAACTGTCGCCTTCAAAGCAAAGCGATCATTTTCAACGGGGCTTTCTGAACCGAGGAGATAAGCCAAAGAACGGGGGAGGACAAAATAAAAATGATGCTTGCCTCAGAGAGGGAAAAATAGCTTCCTGATATAGTCCTAGCTCCCTCTTTAAAGCTGACACCTAGAACATACAGTTTATCAATTATACATGAAGCCAGAATCTATCTTTCTGTTGGCAGCTTATTTGGATCTGGCCCGAGCCCTCTGAGTGGTGAAATGTACCTCTGAGCCCCCATCCCTCCTGTCGACTTTTTTTCTTTCTTTGCCCCCCTCCTTACTTGCAAGCCTGTCCTTAAATCAATCCCTTTTTAGGCCTGAATTTATTTCTCCTGTAACAAATCTGTCTTGGCAAATGATGTCACATAAGCGGCGAGAATGACAGCCTGATGCCTGCGTGGGGAACATCAACCTTGCCATGGCAGCCTCCTCCCAAGGTGAGTAATCACGCTGAGGAGCGGTGCAGAGAGTGGATGCCAGCCAGAGTCCAAACAAACCCGGAGTCTGTTGCTCAAGATAAACAAACCAATTAAGGGGAAGGCATGTTATTCCTCAGCTGGTGGGATATTTGCGAGATGGAAAATAATCAATGCATTCTTATTTCCACTGAGCAAAGCTGAAAAGTCCTGAGCAGAATACAATCCGGGCAAAGCAAGTGAGCAAAACTATAAGATGGAAAAGAAGAAAAAAAATAATAATAATGGGACTAAACCGGCTACTAGTCATGTAATTAATCCAAGCAGGCTCACTGGAGAGCGGCAAGCACAGAGGGGAGGATTCATCATAGCGTTTTGCCCCTCGCTCCCAGGGATACATGCCCTTCTTGTGTGGATGAGTCAGCTTACATCTTCTGACAACTGTGAGCCAAGGGCTTTGTCAAAAGGAACCACAGTTATTGTTTTGATTGGTCCCCCCACAACCCCCCCATACTTGTTATGTTCGGAGCACAAAATGCTTTCAAATGTGATTGCGCCACAGCATCTGAAAAATAAAGCACGCACATAAAGAACATCAAAGATGTCTGCTTTTTATTTACAGAGGAGGACGATCGTTTGGCACTTTGGCGCTCTCTCTGGCTTCGCCTCCGAACTGGAACAAGCGGCCGTATCTGTAATTGCAGGGAGTGGTCCCCGTTGGCCGGCCGGAGGCGTTAGACGACTGGGCTCGCGGTGCATGACATTCAAGCTGGCCAATAATGATGGACGTGCTAATCAAAGCGTCTCTGGGAGGCCAGAGTCGGCGCATCTGGAGGACTTTGCCCAGCCTGGGTGATGTGCAGCTGCTTTGGCTACATTTCCACCGTGCCCGCTCCCCCTCAGGGGCTGGGCACCAGGCTAACCGCTGGCACAAGACTTTAGAGGCTCAAGAAATAAAAGAGAGGAGGAAAAAAAAAATAGTGGAGACTAGCAATGCCACACATGAAAAATAAATCACAGCCAGCTTGTTAGCATGGCAGGAAGAGAGAGAGAGAGACAGAGAAGGGGGGGGGGAAGAGGGACACTGAGAAGAAAGGGAGGGGAGAGGAAGAACTGGGTTAAGAGATTTAATGTGCAGCTGAAAATCTGACACTTGCCAGAGGTCCAAATGTTCCACCAGAGAAACGGCAGCCCTGCCGGCTAAGTCTTTATAAAGCCTCCAAAGCTGCTTACAATATACACTTGAGAAACAATAGATAAGGTCAAAGTGGTAGTGCATGTTTAACTGGGACCATGCATGGAAAAAACAAAGACCACTCCACTGCATGTGCTCACTACAGACATGCTTAATAAAAACAAACCAGTACTTTGTTTCAACGCTGAAGCTCATAAAGAGTTTAAAAAGTACTTGAAGAAAATTTAGCACATAGCCATAAAAACCAAGACCAAATCCATTCAAATGGATAAATGGTTTGCCCAGGCACAAGACGTTATTACGATTCTCCGGAGTCACAACCATTTGACATTTTGGGAGTTTGACTGCATTTTGAAATTAAGGGGGATGTAATTACGGCTGTAAGTCTTTTGGATTACATCTCTACCAGCTACTAAAGGGGCAGCATTATGTAAAATCAACCTTTTTGAGATTTATATTATGCTATAATGTTATTCCATCATCAAAAGCATGCCTGGAGTGTTGCTTTGATTTTTTTTTTCATGCATCTTTGAGGAATCCTTGAATCAAGGGTGCCTAAATGCTTGTCGCCTGCTCCTTGTAGCTGCAGTCTCCATCAGAACTTCCGCCTCACAGAGTACCTCTCCATCAGACCTCCCACACTCAGCTCCTTCAGACTAGCGACAGCAGCAATTGGCAAACACCTGGTGGAACTGTACATCTGCTGAGCTCAGCATACAATCTACTTCTCAGTCCAGAATGGTTGTAAATGGCATAAAGGAGGAGAAGAGGGCCACAAGGAGAAGGAGCTTCTTAAAGAGGCAGAGGTCAATTTCAAGGTGTCAAATTATGAAGTCAGATTTATTTTAAGCCTTTTTGATAAATGCAGTGTTTTCATAACAATTGCAGGTAATGTAGTTTCTTAATTGTGCTTCAAAATGGCTCTTTGTACCTGAAAAATACATATCACAGTCCCTTTGATGCAGAGAGCGAAGGTTTTGCTCATTCATCTTTTTAAAGTAGCTCAAGCTGCCTTGATAACATGTAGGAACATCAGTTTTGAAGCAATGCAACTAAATTCTAATTGACTTTGACTAGGCCTTTCACATAAATATAATAATAATCCTCCATTGTAGTTCTGGTTGTACATCGAAGGTTGTTGTCCAGCTGGAAGGTAAAGCTCCATCGCAGTTTCAGGTCTTTTCCAGGTTTTCCTTCAGGACTGACCAGTATGTAGCTCCATTCAAGTTTCCACTGATTAGCCAGCTTCACCTTCCCTCTTTAAGAAAAAAACAACATTCCCACAGCATTATACAGCTACCACGATTCACACCGGGAAGAGGTGTATTCAGGTTGATGGGTAATATTAACTATCCTACGCACTGCATTTCGAGTTTAAGTGAAAAGGTTAAATCTGACCTCATCTGACCAGAGCGCCTTCTTCCTCAAGTTTGCTTGGAATGATGTTTTATAACCTAACCGCACTATAAATTATATTCCTGACCTCTCTGCTGTGTTCCTTGGTTTTCATGATGCTGTTTGTTCACTTATTAAAGGTCAAGTCTCAGGGGTAACAGCTCCGGCAGGGAAAACACGACGGCCCATCCCTTTATGATGCCCTGAAACCCCTTCTGGGGAATCTTTCGGTCATTCTCGGACCAAGAGGAGTGTGCAGTCCCTCCAGTGAATTGAGGGTCTGCCTTTTGGTAAATCGAGGCTCAGCTTTTTCTTCGCCGCAACGGATCGAAGCAACGGCCGCATTACCGCCGACAAGGCCCTATCCATTTCCTGCTTCATCCTACCATCACGCGGCGAACAAGAAAGATAGATACTTAAGCTGCTCTGCTTGAGGCAGAGCCTGACCCAGAGTAGGAGAAAGCGATCCACCTTCTTCCAGTAGAGAACTACAGTCTTACAAGAGCTGACTCTGAACCTGGCTTCAGTGTGTGAATCTAAAAAAAAAAATTAAATCACAAGTGAGTACAAAATATTAATATGGCTGGTTAAATGTAACACAAAACTCATGAGAAGCTTTAAATTGTGTTGCAAGAATTTAAATATTCAGAAGTATATTTGTATAAATGAGAGCAATAACCTACTAAAAATGTCAGAACTCTTTCCAATGGACAGTGTCTAATGGTGCAACTTGCAAAAGTATTTATACACCTTCAACTTTCTCACATTCAGTGACATTAGAACTGACTTCAGTCAATTTTATTGGGATTTTGTGACACAGACCAACAATAACTAGTGCTATTACATGGTTCCCTTAACAGAAAACGAAAAAAGGTAGCATTTATTTCAGCTGTCTTTCCTCTTACACTTGGAAATAAAATAAAGGGTGACCACTTACCTTCAGAGGTCCCCTAGTTAGTAAATAATGTGAGTCCAGCTGCTCTGCAAAGGTCTTAGAGGTTTGTTAGAGAACATTAGTGAACAAATAGCTTCATAAAGACCCGGGAACACAGTAAAAAGGTCGAGGAAACCCTACAGAGACTCTTAAAGGAACGTTGGGTTATAAATCATTATGCAAAACTTTGAACATCAAAACACAACTTCAAACCCACCAGGACATCCAGCTAGGAGAAAGGCCTGGACAAAGAATGAAATGATAATTAGAGAAGAAATTTGGGGATTTTAATACAAATGCATGGTCACCTCTTTTCAGGAATTGACATGCTAAGCATTTTAAAAATGACGCATCTATTAAAAAAAGTAATAAATTTAAGTTTGTGGTTGCAATGTGACAGGAGCAGAAAATGTTCAAGAGGTACGAAAACTTCCGCCTGCCACTGCACCTCCCATCGAGTAGCCCGTCTTTGCCGGACACCTTGGAAATCTGGTTAACATGACCCGAGAGGTACGGATCATTTATGACAAGAATATTCCAGCAGTATTTATTAAACCATGGCTTCATGCTTCAGTGTGATAATGTAACACTGTCTGACACTTAACTCTGCTCACCATCTTTGCCCAGGAGACATGCTATCCTAAAGCGTCTGCGGTTCCATCATGTGAATCTTAATCAGATACTTAGCCAGTCGAGCAGGTTTTTCCTCTCCCTGGTGAGAGTATCAACACATGGCTATCAGGCACAATTCACAGCCGCAAAGTGGCTATTTATTTTCTGCTCGGCATTACTTGACAAATAATTACTCAGGCTATTCAATTAAGCTGTGGAACTCACACAAATGGCCACAAACTCCCACTGTAGCACTGAAACATTATTCAGTGTTTTACAACTTGGTCTCATGAATAAAGAGGCCCACATATGCCGCGGGGCTTTGAAGCAGAGGGAGAGAGGCGACAAGGTGATGGCAAGCAGAAATATCATTAAGTCGAAACTATTTCATCCAGCAGAAAACAGAGCTGTTGTTGCTGGTGGTGCAGACGCACATAGTAATCTGGGGGGGGGGGGGGGGTGAAAGAACATGGTGTTTTTTCCACCTCGCCGCAGAAGAAAAACGCTTTTTACAAGGTAAATGTGGGTGTAGAAGGAAAAGTCTGTGAACGCTGCTCTTAAGCAATACGGGCCTGGGAACCCTGCGTGGTCCAAAAATGCTCCAATAATTAATTGTAAATAAAGCTTTCCAAAACAATTCCAGCGCAGGCCCTGCCAACTTTGCATTTAAATAAACAACTCCGGCAAAAACCTAACGACGTCAAATAATTCTGAACTAAAATAGATCTCGTTTGGTACGATGAGAAGCTGTCCTCTAGAATAACCAAATGAGACGAACTTTGACTTTCTTTTTGTAAACAATCCCAAACCTACTTGTTCTTCTAAAATGTACAATGTTTATGCTGATCTTGAGCAAATAAACTTCCCTCATAAGACAGCACTGATGCAGATCAAGCTCTTATTGGAGGCATATGAATATTTCCTGGAAACACCTCAGCGCTGCGTGATGGTATATGTAAGATTTAGACACCTCCAACTGCGATTTCCTGCACCAACTGCAACGAAAACAAACTCGACTGTTGCACACCAGAAACGCAGTCAGAGTAACTCATTCACGCATTCACAATAAGAGGATTCAGTTTGGCCTCAGACAGGAGTTTACATTGGCACTCCCTGTAGCCTTTCTCAACCGGCAGCTACTCATGCTAGGCCGGTAATATGCACCCATTGTACGGTAAATTTTTGACCGTGGCTGCGCACTTCCTGTACAACAGACGTACTTTGGTTGCAAAAAAACCCCGCTGCTGCCAACAAAAGCAATCATCCGAGGCCAAAGCGAAACAGTATAACAGTCATTCAACGTGAATTAGCCTCATGAGTTTGGGTTGTTTCAGGTGGCAAACATTTGCTCTTCTCATGGCTGAGTTTTGAGAGGCTGTTGGCAAGCCCGTCAGTTCCCCTTTAGCTGAGAGTTTCAGCTTGATGATGAAGAGAAGCTACATTAAGGCATTTCGAATGTAAAATATAACCTGCTGGAACTGAGGCTTTTCAAGACAAAAATATGAGTTAACCAAAAAAATAAAAAATACGACCTCGATCTCTACATGCTATTAATTGCTGAGCCATCTGTATAAGCATCAACAGTTTTCTGTCTCCATTTCAACGGTTATGGAAGGATAAATCTTTAAGAGCAGTCTGGTCTTCACGGCCGTTTTTCCTGAGATCCAAACCAAAACAGGTTGATCAGGCCGTCACACTAGCTGCCTAAAACCAGCTGAAAAAATGCTGGAAGAGCCAAAAACCTCTCTCCCATTCAGATCTTTGAGGTTGGACATCCTCTTTGCCATCTCTTTAATCTTCATTTCCCCTAATAAATTCAGACCTGGCTGAGCCAGAGTTAAATATTATTCTGTGTTAGCCAGTTCTTCCATGCTTCAATTGCTACAGGATTACTGCCTTCTTGTAGGTATCGATGCCTCAAGGGTTTTTCAACTGTAATCTTCAAGTATTTACAATATATCAGCATATTGACAGCGTATTCCATAGCATCACTGCAAACAAGCTTCCTATCAATCTCCCGCTCCATTTCTTCCTCATTCGTGAACAAGACTCGTAGATACTAAAACTCCTCCACTTACGTATTTTCTGTTTTTTATTTATCTCTGGGGAAAGAAAGTGATTCATTTAGAGGTAAACATCAAAAATCGACATTGTTGTACCTCTTAAACAAAACATAGCAAAAGAACACCCTTCCTCTTTAAAAGCCAGTGGTATCCCCAAAGTATTTACGTGAAATAAAGATCTGGGCTTTGACTAGACCATTTCAGGATGTTCCATTTCTTACACCTCAACCAGGCTTTGGTGGATTTTCTAGTATGTTTTCGGGTCACTATGATGTTGGAGGGTCCGGCTCAGTTTCAGCTTTGATTTATTTATTTTTTTACAGATGTACCCGCCTTTCACCGAGACAGGGTTTGATTCACCCTCCCCCCTTATATTTAATCAACTTCTTTTTTGGTCTTTTTCAAACAGAGATTTGTTGATCCATTGTTTTTCCTTTTCAGAATTTGAAATGCCTCCCTGCATTGTGTGTGCTTTAAGAGAAGTAGGATTTTATTGATCAGTGTCCATGGAGACCGGCCACGTGCAGAGCCGGCTGCTTCGATATGTTGCTGCAAGAACAGTAAAAAAACAAAACAAACCAAACAAAAAAAACAAAAAAAAACAACATTTTGGCAATTATGCTGATTACCTTGATTGCAGATCCTGGCTTTGCCACAGTTAAAGAGAAAATTGCCTTTTGTGTTTTTTTTTGTTTTTTTTTAAAGAGAGATAAAAAGAAATAGCTTGCATTTTTACATATACATTATATTTTTACATAACTAAAACACACACACACACACAAAAAAAACAGATTACACAACTCTGACAAGAAGAAGTGAGACTAAATCGGGAGAAAGGATAGTCATAAACAACCTAAATAAATCCCACGGTTGAGTGAGAGCCACAGGATGTCTCCACAGCCGGCGTCACTGGCCTCTCCACCCTAACTCACCACTCTCCGCCCACTCAGGCCTGCAGGGCCGTAAAGCTGGCTGGTTCTCCAGCAGGGCCGGGCCAGCCTATACATCCCCACTGGCACGGGACTCCCTGCCAGCAGCCAATCACCGAGCCCACACTCCTGACAGCTCATTACCACTCAATTAGGCAGGTGCACCTCCAAGCACAGCCTTCTGACAAATGCAGCCCTCCCAGATGCATGTTTAACATTGGAGAGAATTATATAGTGACAGCAAACACTAAACACCTCCCCCTTATCACTTGATTGCCTCAAGATTGAAATCCTATAATTGGCCCAGGCCATCGGGAGGAGGAGGGGGGGGAGGAAAAAAATAAATACGCCGACGAATATGATCCAGTCGACTTGTAATTGAACAATAATGAATTCATATTCATAAGATGTTTGTTGGCAATTACAAAATCCCATCTGATTAGACGCAATTTGAAATGACATTGTTCCATGCAAAAGAGTGTGTGGTGTCAGAGGAAGGCACATCAGAGCAGTCGCCCGGTTGCCGACATGACCTCTGGAGATGAGAGACATGCTGACACAGTGGGCTTGGCCGGTGACAGACGGGATTTGGCTCCCGTTGCTCTTTGTCCCCTTAAAACCTACAGCTTACACTCACCGGAGGGAGAAAATGAAGTGAGGGTTGACTTTTTGCGTTTTTAGCACAGGTAGAGATAGACGTAACAAAAAGACAAGCAAACAACAACAACAAGAAGGGGAAAAAAAATGTTGATCCCACGAGAACAGATTCTAATCAAGATGAAATGATTTACAAATCTATTTAATAAGACTTGCCAGAAGTCAAACTTGGCATGTAAATGCGGTGGGGATTAAATTTCATCGGCAACCAAGACTGTAACTGATCGCCTGCAGACAAAGAGGGAGCCTGCCAGTTTTCTTCCCCCCCCCTTTCTTCTTCTTCTTCTCTAACCCCTCCACTTCTCCATCCTCCCTCCCTCTCTTCCTCTCCCATGTCTGCATTTTGCCTCGTGATCTCTCCCTGGCTGTGTGGAAGGACAGGGGCAGCGCAGAGTGGTGCAGTACAGAGAGGAAAAAGAAAGAGGGAGAGAAAGAAAGAAGGGAAAATGAGGAATGGAGACAGGGAAGGGGGGGATAGAGATATACAGAACAGTGGAAGGATGGAGAGCAGAAGGACAGTGAAAGACGGTCTGAAGGTCAGCGGGAGGACAGTGTGGTCCTCAGAGTTGGACACAAACGCAGCCGCAGTCACCTCTGTGCTGATCAGCCCTTCGGCTGGCTGATGAGGTGTCAGATGTGTGTGTGGAAAACCTTTCTCTGCTTTTTTGGCTGCAAACTGAAGGAGACTAGTGAGGTGGACTAACTGTGTGTGTGTGTGGGTGTGTGTGCCTGTGTGTGTGTGTGTGTGTGTGCG
>NW_006800034.1:1862701-1927501 GCF_000485575.1 Poecilia formosa
CTCCCTTGCATATTATGCTTCAGTGGCTGAAGCTGAACTCGGCTTTCCCCTGCAGTGAGGGCAGGAATACAACCAGCAATTAATGCTGTATACAGTGTACCAGTGTTAACAGTGTGAGGCATTCTGGTTCAACTAGCTTTGGTGCCTTGAAAAACAAACATAAAAAAAAAAGCTCCTTTTTTAGTAGGGTTGTAGCAATAAACCCAACCCATGAGACAATTCAAGAGATTTGGTCATGAGGCTAAACTCTTTTGGGGTCTGCTTCTACCAGCTCTGCAAATTTCGGACTAAAACTTGTCCATTTCTCTTCGTAAAACAAATAAAATTAAGTCTGATTGGACAGATGGCATCTCTCAACTGGATTTAGGTTTGGAGAATGTTTGGCATAATTGTGCTGCTGGAAGTCTCCGGTCTTTTGCAGCCACATTTTCTTTCCTGTTTTTAGCGACACCAGTCTTCAAATCAACTCCGACCAGTTATCCTGATGACCAATGCTTTCTTTCCCTTTAGAAAGAAACCATTTCCCTTAAGCTGCCAACACCATGCTTCACAGTGGAAATAGTGTATTCAGGGTGATAAACTTAGTATTTTACTACGCAAAGTATTGCAAATGCTGACCAAGAAATAACATTGTGTGCCATTTGACCTTAACAAAACAGCAACCTAGAAGACCACTTGAGTCTTTTAGGTTTATGGAGAGAAAGCACTGCAAAACCCCCAAATCTTTCCAAATATTTTTGGTCTACTTTCTGATGCAAATATCTTAGTATGCCTGAAAGAAGACAAAACTTTCTGACAGTATTTTTTCAACAAGACATGGCAGCTTGTTTAAAGTCAATAATTCCTTAATAATGGATGACCAAGTATTAGTTATAAGTGAAACAATCTTCCAAAAATATTTACCCATATTAGTATGGGAGAAATGTCTTGTTCCGCGGGTTATAATGTAACGTGTAATTGGAGGGTAAAAACAAATCAATGCCACACTTTCATATGTTTATTTGTGATACATTTTTAAACCACGTCATTGCTTTCGTTCCACGTGACGATTCTTGTTGGTGTATCACAAAATCTCAGTAAAATCGCGTACAATTGCATTTGTGCTCGTAACATGACAATTTAGAAGATTTGGAGCAGCTGAGTCCTGTCTGCCGCCCACAAAGGAAACCACCTTTGAGCGCTTTGGGTGAGGGAAGGGCTCCATTAACGCCACAAAAAAAAAAAAAAGACAATTACGTCACTGCTCGTCGCTTTCTTGAAAAGGAGCCACTAGAACGGTCTGGACGCTGTGCAGGAAGTAGTATCCAGAGTTCAGAATCTACTTCCTTGTGTTCTTCAAAAGAGGAGTCACAAACAGGATGTCGAGCTTAATATGCTCGACTTCACATCCTGGGCTGCGTCAATGGCCACGCTGATTGCAACTGGATAGAGCTTCATGATCCAGACGAGGAATCTTTTGGCATTTTAATATTGTGATATCTTGTGCCACAAGGCCTCATTATGCAAAAATTTTTAATTTTTAAAAATATTTTTAGGCGTGGCTAACGAGGACTGAGCTCGTAGGATAGATTGGAAAGGAGCAGCTGTGATCGGATCTGTGACCTAACAGCTCTGCAGCTTGTGCCTCATTGGTTGAATTTGGTGTACCAGGCCAGTTGGCAGGGGCGAGCGTCTCCTGCGTCTATCCTTGGGTTATTTTCTGGCCATCTGTGCCCAGTCATTAACAGGCCTTTTCACAGTCAATTGTCTTGTTTCTCTGCTCTCTTTCTGTTAGTTACATTGTACACGGCCATGAGACAGAGGGCCTCTTTTCCCCCCACCACCCCCCTTTTTTTTTTTTTTTTTTTGAAAGTAATCGGAGTAAGTTAGAAGAGGCCATTTTATTAGCAGGGGGCCAAGGAGAGCTGGTGCAGACATAGGTTAATTCAAAGTGGCATGGTGGAGGATGCATCAAGCGGTGGAGATCAAATTACAGGGCAATGCGCTCAGTAGTAAGAAAAACGAGCCAGTGGTATGCTGCAGAATGTGTGCGTGCATGCTGGGGAGTGTTTAACAGCAAAATGTATGTGTGTGTCTGGGAGACTAGAGGAGGAGAGGAAGAGGGCGCAAAGGGAGAGGAGAAGGAGGAGGAGGGGGAGGGGGTGAGGAAGGTGTCCACAGAAGGCCAACGAGGGGAGGAGAATAGAGACTAACTGGGGCAGCATGCACAAATCACCTAGACCAATTAGAGTCACTCATCTTCCCTTTTTTTACGATTTCTGATGCTTACAGTCGTCAGGGTAGGAAATAACTGTACACATCACTGCAAAGGGCGATGGCATTCAAAGAAAAAAACAACAACCCCAAAACAAAACAAAAAGGTTTGCCTGAAATGCGTTTAGCCATTCCTTCTACTCGCCTTTGTTATTGGTCTTTGTGCAATGATTTGCCTAAGGACCCAGATTTCCTAGCAACAGCCTGCCACAAAAACATTTGGCAGGAGTTCAACATTCTCTCTCCCTCTCTTCCTCTCTCTCTCGCTCGCTCTCTTTCTCTCTGTGTGTCTCTTTGTGAGAAATGGCAGTGCTGCCTCCCTGCTCTGCGTCTGCCACCAGCCCTGCTGCTGCTGCTGCTGCTGCTGCTGAAGCTGCTGCTGGATGATGAGCCAGTCTGGCTGCAAGAGAGAGAGCCCTCTAATAATTCTGTTTTCATCCAATCACACCACATCGTAGCAGGCACCTTGAGAGAGCCTCTGCCAGGAATCATCAATCACCTTCTTAACACGCATGCCCCGACAGACGCAGACACATGTGCAAGCAAATAAACGTGGTAACGCACGCACACACACACAAATACGTGTGTGCCTTTTTTTTTTTTTTTTTTTTTTTTTTTTTTGGGGGTGGGGGGGTAATTAAATTTACGGATCAAAGCGTACATGGCCGCAAAAACCACCCGGCAGCAGTTTAATACGAACGAAAATCAACAAGACACATTAATACAGTGAAAAGGTTAGCGCAGAGAGAGGGAAAAATTTACAATCCAGCTGTAAATTAGGTAAATACATCTAAGTGCTCTCGACAAGGTTAATGGAGAGAGAAGGCCTCAGTGTATGCTAGTCTAGACACGCCACACAGTATTAAGTGGGAATAGCTGTGGCAGTGTGTCTAGATAAGTACTTTACAAGTGCCAATGGGACTCTAATAAAGCGAATGATCCCCCCCTCCCTGTTTTGACAAAGAGGCCCAAGAGGGACGCTACAAACCGCATTTTAGATTCCAAGCACCGACAAACACCCATTTGTGGCCCGTCGATCCTCCCCCTCCCCCCTCACCCCACTCCCTGCCTCCCGCACCCCACCCCTTAAAATCCCACGGAAGCTTTTCCCTGTGCACAAGACTGTCGGATGTGGGCAAAACCCAACTGCCAATTTGCAGAGGATGTGCCATATTTGCTAATGTGAAGCAGAGGCTAAAAAGATGAGACCACACAAACTCGGGTGGATGGACGGGCCGAGCATAAGCGACAATTTATTTTATCTCCATTTTCTTGGCTTTTGTTTCACTGAACACTAAATTATGGGATCATAACAGCTTCTATAGCAGAGTTTGCAATGTGCCGTGTGTGGAGGGCCAGCTAATTTCCTTTATACCAAGGATTGTGTTAATGGCTTGGCTGTAATCACTGGTGACTGGTGCATCATGCAATGTATGTTTAGATATTTTTTGTAACTTAATTTAAAAACAGAATTTAAAATATTTTTATTTCCTAGCCTTTTAGAGGCAAATATGGAGTTAATATTTTAAAATGTCTTCAGTATCTTCCATTACCGATTCAGTGGGTTACTGTAGTTGCTATTACAACAGCCTGTTTATTTCCTAAAAATCGAGATTTTCTATAATGATGCCAACATTTCCCAATGAAGCATGTTCGAAAAGATAAATCGGATCAAATTGTATCCGTTATCTTTCACAGTCTTGCTCTCTCTCATTCTTTCAAAGTTTGAATGACTGATTTTGAACTGACATTTTCCAGATTCCTTAAAAAGAAAGTGACACGTCCCCTTTGAATTTGCACCGGTCTAGTCAGACACCAATGCTCATGTCACATGACTGTTTTACACAACACACATCTGGAGTGCAAATGGCAGACATTTTGTTTGCTTGTGTCGCCCGCTGATGGGAGGGCTCCCTGGGCAGTGAGCCATATCCCGCCATAACGCAAACCACCACTGGCTGTAACGCTGATTCATGCCAATAATGAAGTGCTTAAAGGCCTGGAATGCGGTGCGATTTCAGGGTTATCGTCTTGACCTGAGATGAGAGAAAAATGTTGATCTGCGGGAATTAAATATAATCCCAAACAGTGAAACATGAGCACGACGGGGCATCTTGCTCCACAAGCTCCAAGTGAAGACATTACCTCAGTAGCAGCATACATCTGTCCCCCTCAATCTGTCTGTGTGTATGTGTGTGTATGTGTGTGTCTGAGTGGAAGATTGTGTAGGCGGTGGGGGCGAAGGGGGGGTAAAGCCCAATGAACTTGCATAATCAATTTTCACACTTTGGCAGCACCTGTTGGCTTGTCTTCATGTTAAAAGAAATGAATGAATACATTTCATGTAGAACAATTTGACACTGCGCTGCAGCTTTGTGCACAAAGACGGGGGAAGGGAAAATGGAGCTGTATTGTCTCAATAGGTAACATAGCTCATTTTCCCCAACAAAGGATGAATGGATATATTGACAATGCCGAGGGCGTGCTGAGGCATTTCCTGAATAAAGCCTCTTAACATTTTGTCCTCCTCTGGCTAACAGAGTTGGGGAACAGTCACTCTGAATATAGAGGGGTCTCACTTACCGCAATATAATAGACCTTGGCTTTCTCCACCAGCTCCCAGTTGCTGTCCAAGTCCAGGTGTTTTTCCTTTTTGTAGCAGTTTGCCGCTGCCAGGTTAGCAACAAGGGACCTGCCGAGACAGACCCCATAAATCTTCTGCCTCGCTTATCATCCATCTTAATTTTGTCTCAAAAAACATCCTTAAAAAAAAACAAAAAAAACAGAAAGGCTGCAGACTTTTCTTTGTTCTTTCACCACATAAAAAGAATGATAATAGCTTCCCAGAGGGTTTGAACCAAGGTGAAATAAAGTCATGTAGATGTTTCTATTTTGCCAGGGTTTTTTTTTTTTCAAAAGCAGGCTATTTTAAGTCATCAGACATTAAAGTAGGAACAATAGGCCACCTCCAAATAATTCATTCTCTCACACCATCAGGAGAAATGGCTCGCACTTAACGAAGGTGGAGAAACAACAAAAACGCATTACTAAATGAGCACTTTAGCTGAGTAGTGGGAGATGGGAAGTGAAGCAGGTGGCCTTATCTTAACATAGCTCATTAGCCCGTCCTCGTGTTCTTCTCCTTTATGAGCGACCATCAAAACGAGAGCAGCCATCACAGCTACTTAGGGGAAAACTGTTCGGCGACCATATGACAGGAGCGCGCCGCTACAGGAAGGGGGTCCGCTCTCACATGGCACGAAGAAGCTGCTCGCCGCGGTTAGTGTCACAGAGAGGAGTAGCGGCGTCGTAAGTTGATCAGAGTGCGATGACGAAGGCTGCGATGCGACAGCGGGACTGTGTTTGACCCGGGCTGCGGTAATGGACTAGAAGGTCGGGGGCCACACAAGACAGGCAAAATGAGCGTCAATACTGGGGCAACTTAACTGCAACTGTGATTTTTACAGCCAAGCTTGCAAAACTATTGAAGGACGTGGATACTATTTTGTTGAGCAAACAGAGCTGGGTTTCCCCTAACAATTTAAGAGTTTGCTACATTCTACAATGGCATCCACATTGAAAGAGAGACTGAATTGGCTGCTGCATATCCCACTTTTTCTGTCATCTGTGCTCAAACATCTGTGTGGGTGTGTGGGGGGCAGAACCCGAAACACTAATCCTAAATGTTTACCACGCTTGGGAGCAACATTTTCAACTTGTGTTCACACAGAAATATGCGCCAAACTTAAATCATTAAGAAGCTATATAAAAACTGTTTATAAATAATCTTAGCCTAACACTTCAGCAAAACTGCTCCGTGTTGAAACACCGAGAGTAAGAGCAAAATGTGGGTTTGTTAAAAACTGTAGCTGGACGGAAACCCAAGTCACATTTAAGTAAATAAAATGAAATAAAATAAATAGTCATGAACTCTGAAAACTCAAGACTCAACTTGGATTGTAGCCCTGAGACTCAAGTTTTGTAAACAATCTTCATGTCGTGCAGTCAGAGTTGAGCATAAGCAGCTATTCCCTCTCAGTTACCTTAATGTTGACAACTCACTGGTCGTCATGGGAACATTGTGCACAGTATGGCTTTTCTCTGATGTTTCTCGTACAGTTTATCATAAGTGCCAGTGAAAGGAGTTTGTCTTTTTTGTTTAATGCTACCATCCATCAAGTATTAACAGTAAGGAAACCACAGGCTGCAGCTTTAAAAGTGACACACACATTCTCCGGTAAAGGGCGTGTTTGATTTATCAGCCAGGGGCATTTACAGACTCTGGGTTATAAATAGTTTGTTACAAGCCATTTATGTTTGCTGTAGCATCATAATGACACAAGGCGCCTTCAAATCTGAGAGTGCAATAGGCTTGTTTTGATTGGAGACCAAAATTGTAACATTTGTAACATTTTCAGTTGGTGCAGTTTGCTTTCACATTGCACTCTGTAAAATGAACTAAACCTTTGAAAACCTGTTTACCTCCCGCCCTGTAAAGGAGATGCATGAAGATTGCAACATCGATACAAAAATTGCAAACAGTTTTTTGAAATAAAAGCATTTCCTGTTTGATTCATTGAGAGATTTCGTGTCAACTTATTTCTGCGTTTTTCTTTTAATATCGAGGATGGTTATGTTGCTTTAAAGCCTTTAAGTTTTCAAAAATATAGAGGTCATGAAATAGGCATCTTGCACATGCACAAAACTTCAAATTAATCTGCTCATTGTTTTTGGTTTTAAGCTGTAAAATTTTCATTTCCAAACCATATTCACCAAAAATGTGCTAATAGGAGCTGATTTAATCAGATTAAATACATGTATTGATTCTAAACAGGAAGAAACAGCAAAATTGCT
Organism: Poecilia formosa; assembly: GCF_000485575.1. Classification (NCBI taxonomy): domain Eukaryota; kingdom Metazoa; phylum Chordata; class Actinopteri; order Cyprinodontiformes; family Poeciliidae; genus Poecilia; species Poecilia formosa. Next base: position 1,869,809 of record NW_006800034.1, read on the forward strand.
TCACTAAAAAGGTACCCATTATGACTGTTATACAATTATGTTCCTTGCCAATTATACCTAATGCTAATTAAGTAAATGTTATTCGCTATATTTTACCACTTAAAACTGTAGGTGAAAAATTGTGCATCACTCAACATAATGAACTGTAAGTATGGAAGAGAAGCTGGTTATTGTCAGTCAAAAATTAGCCAACAATCAGGGATTTGTAATCACTCCATCCTTGTGTACTATGATTAATTAAATTTGTTAGAGATACTAAGATTATTAGATAAACCATTTTTTTTTATACTCTGTAGTAGATCGGAGATCTTTGACTTGCTGATTAAACCTCTGATTGCACATCTATAAATCTAATAAATTTGCTTCTTAATGTCTAAAATTGGACTGTTCTTCATGCAACATATTCACAGACTGGAAGTTCAATTCTCAAATCTGAGAAAGACCGGAATAAGGCAGATTTTTTTTTCTTCTTAGTTTGAAGCCTTTCACTAATCAAATCTTGAGAGGTTGTGACATGTGAGCTCCCAGTCCTTCAAAGCCATCACTTTTTTCAATCCGGCCCAGTGGTCGACCTTTCTTCTGGGTTCCTGAGCTCTCTGTTAAACACCTGTAAGAAATATTACAGAGTTCGCCTCCTCGAGCACGGCACCTGACCTTTTCAGGTGTCAGAGCCCACATCAAACAAGCCCACTAAGACCATTCGCCAGAGCTGGCTCCCGGGATGGGCAGAACCCGGCTGCTGACTGACTGACAAGTGTGGTATCCGTCAGGATGAAGGGCTGCCGAGGGGGAAGAGTGTTTAGAGATGAGGGTTATTGATCGCTGCCAGGCCTATCATGAACTGCAGCCCTTAATGTTAGTGATATTTGTGTGCATGAGCATGAAAGTTTGACCTCTGCTGTCTCAGATGTGCTGCTGATGATGATGATGCAAGTGGCAGAGTCGCCAGAGACGCTAAAGCCCCGTTTTGCAGGCTGACAGGTGAGAGCTGGGGTAGCCCAGGAATCTCTAACACGTTGCTACTGTCAGGCTGTAGATGGATGACAACCCACTGGGGTGGCAGAGACTGAGTGGGGCCCAAGAAAAACAAGCTCAAGCTGTTCATTTTTACCCCTCTGATGTGGGGAGCTAAGACCTGAGAAAGAAGAGGCTCTGTCAAATCGCAGATAAAGTGCGGTTTCCAGGTCAAAGGTCCCAAACAGGAGGCTAACCTATTATCTCCGGTTATGCAAGCTGCACAGGTTCCAGTCGGCTCCTCGGTCTGCTCATAGTAATGGGCATCGACATGAGCTTCCTCTGCCTTCTTCTTCAGGATCTTGCCGAAGTCGTCCTTCCCGATGCACCCAAAGAAGGTAGCCACCTTATGCGGTTTCTGGAGCATCCACTAGAAAAGAAAAAAAAAAAAAGATGAGAGAAAAAACAGTAAAGAGAAGAGCTCAGTTTACAAATACAAGTCTGTTTGGAGGGTCAAGTTCAGCTAAGGCAGATGGCACGCAAACTGTAGCTTCACAGCAAACATACTGCCTGTGATATATGAGAGCTGCGAGCTGTCGTAAACAACCCAAAAGCAATCCTGCTGCACACAGAGAGACTATTCTCATCCAAGCACTCCTCCTTCCACCCGGTGCGCTAAAAACAGTCTCATCTCCTTATTTACACAAACCCAATAATTTAAGGCTTCAACCTTCTTCTACAAACACAGACTGTGTGTGAGGCTGTGCTCGCTGAACTGCTGTTTTTTTTTGTGTTTTTTTTTCTGGTCCCGATCGTGTTGATGTACTCGGTGACTTTTACCTGACTGGGCTGCTCGGATTCTACAGAGCTCAGGTTTAACCTCCAAAGATTTATTGACGTGCAGTACGTGCTGCTGTTTGCGTATTTTATTGCAGCCTCCTGCTTTGTTGCTGACGGAGGGCCCCTTGTGAATGAGATGTTGCTGCTTTCGGAGATGACCTGTATATGTGTGAAATTAATCATTTCATGCCACCAAACCTGCATCCTGTGGTGGGAGAAAGCTGCGTTTTCATCATTCGTCCTCATGTCCTTTTGTTATTTTACACATCCACCCACCTGCCCTGCGGGGAAATAATTGAAATTTTTTAAAAGGATATATAAAGGGAAAAAAAGCTAAACTATCCTGGAGGGTATATATTAATGCTATTTTAAGAATTTTGGAGTTTATACATATCATATTTTACAATTTTACTCCACTTTAAATTTTACTCATAACATTTTCGAGCAGGCGTTTATTGTTTTAAGTAATTTTATTCTTAAAATTGAAAGTGTTGTTTTTCTTTCGTATATTTTAAAAGTATATTTCATCTTCTGTGAAAGTTGTTGAAATATGTCAATCTGTTATAATTTCAATTTATTCTAATACCTTATTTCATTTATAAATTTGGTTAGCAAACTCTGTTGTACAGATCTTTATTTACATGTCTTACACTGCTATTTTTAACTATTATTTAGTTTAATTCTTAGTTGCTAAGCAAGTTGTTCCATGCATGTTAATTTCATTACTGTATTTCATCATTTTATTTTTAAAGTTACTATGCAAATGATGATCCACGTATGTTTAATTAGCAAGTGTTGTTTTGCATGTTTCATTTTGTATCGTTTTGTTTTTTTCATTTAATTTCCTCTAAAAGTCGCTCAATTATATTGCTCTACTTTTCCAACTGCTGCAAGTAAAACAAACATACTAATATTCTTAAATTATATTTTTAATAACTTGAATATAAGAGACAACGAACAAAGAAATGCAGAGAAAACATAAATAGGAAATGATATATATATATTTTTAAAAGCTATCTCCTCGTATAAAAACCACAGTTCAGTACAGTAGCATGTTTTGCCTCTGTGTTGCATTAGTAATTGTTTTAAAAGCACAATGCACATGCTTGGAAACTAATAAATCTAAGTGCTGTAGTTTTAAAGATGAAATGTTTTCAAACTGATTGGATATCAGCATAATAGAACGACAGAGATTCTTTTGCTACTTTTTATTTATTCATAATGGATTAAATTTTCCCAACAAGGGAAAGGTTTTTTAATGTATACACTACTGGGTAACTAATCATAACTAATGGAAGCGTTGCTTATAGTGCTGTGGAAGTAAGAGGGTTGATGACGACACTTTATTCTGAAAACTTTGAAAAGTAAATATCGTTTTCTTCCCTGTCACAATTATGAGCCAAGTTGTGAAATCTAAAATATACTGTGGTTTGTGGTTTTTAAGGGCGGCGAAAAACTTTGCAAAGAAATAAATGCTGGCCAAGAGCTTGCACAAATGTTAATAAATTCCCAGCAATCACAAATTTTAAATTCTGCTCTGATGGCAGGCTGGATTATCCCTCTCCTTTTTATGCTCAAGAACACAGCATTCATGACTTTCTATTAAAAAAAAAAAAAAAAGATTTTTCAAGTCTTAATGAGAGAGGCAGTGAGTCGTAATCTTGTTCATACTTTTTTTATTTTTTAGAAAATTATTTTAACTTGAGCTGCGGTCCTACACCAATGCAGGTTTCTGCTGTATTGACCTGTGGTGTGTTACAGTCAATACTGGTTTCCAGCTCCTTATTCTGGAGGGTGTTCAATGTTAATATAAAGCACAGATCAGTGAGCCACTACATTGTCAGCTTCTGAAAATGAAACTGTCTCAGTTACTCCACTGTACGGTGCTCTGCGAAAGTATTCATACCCTTCTGGCGTCTCCACATTTGCCATGTTACGACCACCAACCTGGGCGTAATTTAAGAGGAGTTAATGAGACGGACCAAAACAAAGCAGCACATAATTGTGAAGTGGAAACACGTTTTCAAACTTTTGTTCCCAAATAAATATCTGAAAACACTTTAATATCACTAAATAAAATGTAGTGCACAAATTGGCTTAAAAAGATTGAGTCCACGTGTGTGTTATTTAATCTCAGTATAAATCCAGCTGTTGTGTGAAGGCCTCCGAGGTTTGTTGGGCAGCATTAGAGAGCAAACGGCATCATTAAGAAAACTCCAGAAACACAGCAGACAGGTCAGGGAGAAAGTTGTGGAGGGTTAGATAGGACAATACACCCCAAATACCCAGTTTAATGCAATAAATGCAATAAACAATGGTTCTGCAAACTATTGTGGGACTGAATACAAATGCATGCCACACTTTTTAGACTTTTACATATAAAAACAAAAAAATAAAATGCATGTACAATTAACTTGCCATCACTTTGCATTGATCTATTACATAAAATCCTAACAAAACATCAGAATTTGTAGCTGTAGCGTGACAAAATGTGGACGATTAAAAGGTGCGGGTACTTTTGCAAAGTACTGAAGTTGTTTTTTTTGTTTAATTGATGCATGCTACTTTTATGTGGTAATGGCTCAAGACCCTCTTCTCGCTGTTTTACAACACAGAATGGAGTCCAGCTTACGTTGACAATAAATTCCCCAAATTATTTGCAGCTTAACACCAGGAGTTGTTACTCCTTTAACACAGAAGTATTTGACCACACACAGTCATTCAGAGATTAATCATCCCCTCACTATATTTACTTCCTAAACTCCCACTGGATGCACTTTCAAAGCCCAGTCCTGTCACTGCCCTGCTGCCAAGCAGCCTAATTAACCAAGAAATGCAATGGGAAATTTTTTTTGGATCGTCCTGCAAGCATTAAAAAAAAGGTAGAAAAAAAATTGTGGGCATATATTTATTTGTGCTTTTTTTCAGAGTTTTGTCATATTTTATATCATATTTTAACTTATTTCATTTATTTAGCAATTCCCAACTTTCTTCCATAGCAACAACAAAGCTGCACCCTTCATTGCCCACATGTCCAGATGTGTACCTGTGTGTGAAAGAGTTTACACAAGAGACAACCCTAAAAATACACCTTTGCTAATTTAACTGTTTACAGACTTAAAGGGAAAGTTCAGATTTTATCAAATTAGTAAGCCTGTCTGTAGTAGACAGATGTCAAATGTGAAGAGTTTTTAGAAATTGTAAAAAAAATCTTCAGATCATCTGTTCCAGATGGAGACAGACATCTTTAAAATGCCTCTATGACAGAGCTGTGTTCCCAAACAAACTGCTGTAAAGCGCCACAATGACTCCAGGCATTACCAATTGTGATCATGAAGTGGCTGGAGAAACTAGTGCTGAAACACATCAAGGCTGCACTCCCACCCACACTGGACCCTCACCCACAGATCAACAGAGGATGCCGTCTCACCACCCTCCACACTGTTCCGTTATGCCTGGAACAACCAGGGACATATGCATGTGCATAAATTAAAGCTGTAATTTATGGATTACAGCTTTAAAATTAACACTATTCTGCCAAGCAGGTTGCTTCACGAGATTTCACAAGATGTCTGACCTCGGCCTCCAGCACAATATCTGCCTTCGGATGCAGGGCTTTCCAACAAACCGAATGCAGTCTGTCAAGACCCCACCAGTGCTGCTCACTGTTTCTCAGCACAGGAGCCCCACAAGGCTGCGTCCTGAGTCTCTGTTTTTCTACTCCCTCTAGACGCAGGGATGCATGTCCACCCACGATACCACCAGCGTCATTAAGTCAACAAATAACGCAACTGTGGTCAGCCTGCGGAGATGAGTCAGAGTGCAGAGCGGAGATGTAGAGGTTGGCTGACTGGTTGTACAGATAAAAATGTTACTTTAAACACTGAGAAAACAAAGGAAATCATCAATGACTCAGGGAAGAACAAGGTGGCTCACCAATAACTGGAATGAGACACAGAGAGGGTGTCACAGCACAACTTCAGAGAAATTCCCTGGAAGGCACAACAACGGCTACACTTCCTGAAGGCTCTCAGTGAGATCAACCAGCCATAACGTCCTCCAACCACTGATCCACTGACAGAGTTCTGATCAACCTGATGTGGTTCAGCAGAAGCTCTGCAGCCAACAGAAAGGCCCTGCAGAGAGCGATCAAAACCGCGCAGGAAATAATCACCTGCCTGACTTGGACAATATCTTCACCTCTGAATCTGAATCTTGAGGCTGGTGAGAGGCTAAAAACTAGTCAGACGGGGGCTCATGTACAGATTTTTGGAGTTTGAAATAATTCAAAGGTTAAATGATTATATCTGTGGAATATACCTGTATAAAAGTGGAGACTGCATGTCTGTAATTTCAGTGTTTTCTCAGCTGAACAATGGCCGTGTCAACCAATCAAGCCATCAAACTTTGCATGGTAACAGATGTTGGTCTGATGAGAAAATAGTTACAAACTTAAGAGTTTCCAGAAAGAAAACATTTTCAACTTGTTTTTGAGAGATGTGACTATATATAAGAGGATTTTATGGCACAAGTGGTTTCTACTCAACAGCAGCTGAACAGGAAGAGCGGCTGAGAGAGAGAGAGGGAACGGGAGGAGACGCAACAAAGGGCTGGGAATCAAACTGGTAACAACTCCAAAACATAACATGTTTATCCCTCAAAAAATCCCATCTGTTTATAATGTCCTTTCAGATCATGTTGCAAATCTGTGCAAAAAAAAACAAAAAAACACCCAAGTGAAACCCACTCATCGTCAAACTTTATCAGTATTGTTGCTAACCGTTTGACACTGAGACTTTTACTTTAACTACTGGTGTACTTAGGATGTGCTAAATCTGATTATTGGTTCTTCTTATGTGCTAAATCTGATTATTGGTACATGTCTGCAAGGAAAATAGCTTTAATCAAAATTGTGTCTGATCCAGGTGAGGTAATGTCACACCAACATAAACAGGTCAAGGATAAAGTTTTAGAGACGTTGGAAGCAGAGTTAGGTTGTAACACAACATCCCAAGCTTCAAATCTGGCCTTTAAAGAACAACAGAAGAAAGCCACAAGCCAGGCAGCAGACACAGCAAAAATCTGGGAGAAATTGCTCTGCTTAGAAGAAAATGAAATTGAACTTTGTGGCCAACATGCAAAACATAATGTGTGAAGAAAAACTGCCCATTGCCCACACTGTCCCCACAAATGATGGTGGCAGTACTATGCTGTAGAGATCCTTTTCTTTAATAGGCCCCAACTGGTCAGAGTTGATGGACAGATAAACTGGCATAAAAAACAGTTAGAAGCTGAAAATGAGTTGCGAGTAAAGTGAAAGTTCACATCCCAGCAGAACAGCAACAGTTTAAAGCATATTCAAGGATTCAAATGGTCCAGTCAAAGTCCAAACTTGAACGTAATAAAGAATATGATTTGAAAACTGATGTTCCCAGATGCTCTCCGTCTGATATGATGGACTCTGAGTTATTCTGCAAGGAGGAATAGGGAAATATCCCAGCCTCTATAATTACAGTTTTTGGTGTAATTGCACCAAAACGTGGTTGACTCAGGGGGATGAATATATTAGGCACAACACTTTTCAGACTTTCATTTATAAAACCTTTCATTTTCCTTCCACTTCCTAATTATCCACCACTTTGTGTCAGTCTAGCACATAAAGTCCCAACACTGAGATCTGTGGTTGTAACGTGACAAGACGTGGAAAAGGTTCCAATGGTGTGAATAACTTTGCAAGGTGCTATAGGTGTGAAAACAGAGTTTATTTATAGGTTGGATATTGCTCGCTAACTTCACTCCATTAATAATAAGCTGCGGTTTTAATAGTCTGGCTGTGATGCTATTTTCCCCTCCGATGTTCCTTTCTGTATCGTTGTCTCTGAGCAGCCTGACCACGTGGCATTTTGAGTCATGATTCAGTCATTCAACCATGTCTCCAACTCTCCACCTGGTTGCAGCACACAAAACACACAAACATGTACACATGTGTGCAAATCCAAGCTTGTCTCCCCCTAACCTCTTGCTGCAGGCACCTCACACTTATCAAGGTCACTGGCTCGGGTACACGTCAAGTCCAATCTGATTTTCCCTTCGCAGTGATGAGCTCCGAATCCAAGGTTAGGAGCTGCAGGCTGTAAATAATGACAGCGCGGCCCCTCCATTTGCAGGCCTCTCAGGTGGGAATAGAGAGGGCCACTGAGGGCCCTCGGTCCCTCTGTGATGACAGCATGGTGAATCACACCAACCACCGACCTCACAGCCGCCACCCCACCCCTCCTCTCCACATCTGAACTCTCATACCTCCTCCACCTTCTCTCTCTCACTGACAAGCGGCTGTACTCTCCCTGCCAGCTCTGCTTGTCATTTTACAGGGTCATTAGCAGACACACACACACACACACACACACACATGCACACACACACAAACAAGTGAATACACAGTGCACCCACGCAGAGAAGTGACTGACACACACACACGCAGAGAAATCCTCTCTTGCATCAAATCTCTCTGCCTTCACATGAAAAAAAAAAAGACAAGCCACCCCTGCTTTTCGCCAGAAGCTGCTCTCCTACTCCAATAAACACAAAGCGGCAATAGATAAGAAGAAAATGTCTTCATTACGAGCGTGTAAAAAAAAAAAAAGTATCTCACACTTATTTCAGCTCCCCCTCTGCGGCGAACAGGACTGGGGGGGATGCATGAATTCATTTCCATTCCCCGGCACCCTGCAGACAGTCCCCCTCTTCCCACTCCCAGATCATGTGAGATAATACCTCCATTATGACAAAAGCACTATCCGTGGGGTCGTGGAGAGGTCAACCAACCCTGTGCTGGGTATTCATGCTTAGTCACATCCCAATTATATTCTGGTGGCAGAGGCAGAAATTGGCAAATGTACATCAAGGCGCTTCATTACTGAGGGGCCGCTCCAGTGAAATTAAGCAGCAGATGAGACAGAGTGAGATTTGCCCCCAGGCGACGTGTTCGAGAGGAGGACAGGAAGAAAGAGGAGAAGCTTTTTTTCTTTCCTGAAGGTGCTTCCAGCTTCTATCCTGCACGAGCAGCTCATGTATATTTACTTAACAAGGAAGAACGCTGCTCCCCGGAGATTAATAAACTCCCACGGTACACCACAGCGATACATCTCTAGGTACATTTAGATATAGAGAGGAAACTTAATACAAACAAGAGCAAAAATAATCCCTGAAAAGCAGAGGGTAGGATGCAGCACACGCTCGCTGCAGGCGAAGTGAAGATAAGTATGCATTAAAGGCACAGTTCAGGATTTTTCTGAAGTGAGTTTTTGATCACACTAGAGTGGAATGAGATATTTTAAACACCACAATATTTTTTCATTAACATGAAATCAACCTAGCGCAGCGCTATCTAGTTTCTGCCATTATGCCACTTTGTTTGTTGAAATGAATGTAAGCTTTCAGTTTGAGGGTAAATGCTTCAAGCTTGACATCCTGGGAAGTGAATCTTGAGCACACATTAGCAAAGTGTGTTAACAGTAAGTAGTTAGACAGTAATCTAGGCTCTCTGCAGGAAAAAGAATCACTGACGGACGACATTGCAGTTTGTAAATACTGCAAAAATACCAAAACTGGCTAGATGTTAGCCGCTAACACCAATACATGCACTGTCTCATTATGAGCTGGATGCATCATTACACCTCCAGTTAAAAGATCATATGCAGTTAATATCTTACCTGCCTCTCTTGAGGCCTTCATTTAATATAAATCCAGATTAGCTGGACCCACAGGCTGAAGCTAACGACTTGTGCTAACATGGTTTTATAAACCATTAAAATGTTATGTTTTTATTGGATGATTAATTAAACTGAAGCTGGGGTAATTATTTATGATTATTTCTGTTTACACAGTAAGGAGAGGTACAGTGACTGTAGAAAGCATTCACCCTCTTGGAAGTCTTACCGTTTTCTTGCTTTTATAAATCTAGCATGATCGACGAAACGTGGCTTTCTGACTAAAACAAAACAGAAAATATTTAATAACAAAACAAGAACTGATTTCTACTCAATGAAATAAACATGCGACATGAAATAAGTCGATGTCTAGATGCAGCTATGTCTGCAGTCACAGCACAGAGTCTGTGTGACTAGGTCAGAATCAGGGTTGCACTTATCAACACAAAGCTGTTAAAGCTCTGTCAGGTTGCACAGGGATCATCTGTGAATAGCCCTTTTCAAATTCAGTCTCTATTGGACCAAAGTCTGGACTTTGACTGGGCCACTCAACAATTTCCACCTTGTTATCTTTAAAGCATTTCTGTGTAGCTTTAGCTGGATGCTTCAGTTTGTTGCCTTGCTGTAAATGCTCTCAAAAGTCATAGTGGAGATAATACAGTCATTCTGACTAGGACTGTTTTGCAAAAGAGATTATTAGTCTAAACTGGATTAAAGATGAAGGTTAATAATAATGCTAACTAGCACCAAATGACTGGACCTCTGTTAAACTAGGTCAGTAAAAAATATATTGATCATGATTAATTTGTAAAAATAAATAAAAGCACATAACATACATTTTTAAATGCATTGTATGCAGTGACATCAGTAATTTGTGATTCGTCCCGCTGTGTCTTTGTTAATGTCAAGGTAATATATGAATGACGTCGAGCTTCGCTCAGTTACTCTGAAATATTATTAAATAAATGTTTTCCATTATTAACATTATACCATTATATGTCAGTCATCTTAGTTTAAACTCCTCTATGCTTTAAATCTTAAGTTATTTATGGTTCAAATGCAAAAAATATCAACAAACAGTCAAGGCAGATCCTTCACACATTTTAAATTTGAAAGAAATAAAGATCACTGCTGTGAAGGTCTATGTTTCCTAGGCAACCAAAATGCAGTCTTTCATAATTTAAAGTCTTAAAATGTTTTCAACTTCTAGTGACCTTAGGGGGACTTTAATTCTGTTTCTGAATGTAGCTGCTCAGCAAAATCACCAATTATGTTTCTAGAACATCCAGGCTGTAATCCCAACTGGAGAGTCATTAGCTTCTCTTGCTGTAAGAGTCAATAAAAGAAAACAAAAACACCTTTAAAGTTTGTTACAGTATGAATTCGGCCCTTTAGATATCAACCCACCAAACCGTCAAGTTTGGTGGGTTGCACATTTACCGTTACATTTTGCTAGCCTTAGAAGTGCCTAAATGCCGCCGACTCTCACATTCTCCACAAAAAGCTAGCCTGCAGGCCAACAGATAGCTATTAATTATGACATCTCATGGTTGCAAGGAGCCCCTCTTGGGGACCTGACCCAGACCTGCACTTCAACATCCAGCAGCTGCCACTCTTCACTTGCGGAGGCAGCCGCTTCACGTGGCGGCTTCCAGGAGGGCAATTACACAGCCCGGATGAGATGAGGCAGCTGAATGTTTGGGACTTGAGTGCTCAGACTGCCATTAGCACTATAAGCTATTACATTCCCTCCTCTCCTTTTCTACTCCTCTCCCTGCTCACTAGCTTCTGTATATTGATGATGTGGTAATGGGACCTCTAGTTAGATATTCCCCCTGTAAAAACAATGTCTTGTTTCTAGTCTCTCCCTGAGGGGTCAATGAATTCTCCCGGAGTCGCTGGGAATCATTTCTGCTCTATTAATGATGCAATCGCAATGCAATTCAGATCCACTGAAGACACAGCCACAGTGGGCTCCTTGCAGGGTAGCTGACAGATGATGCCTGGTGTTATCCTGCAGCTCGAAAAACAAAAGCAGCACATCTGCACATCACAGAAGAAGCTGGCTGGCCGTCACTCTTCATCAACTCTTCACAAGGCTCCGTTCATCCACATGTACAGGTAGGTACATCTCCAAAAATTTGAATACTGTGAAAAAGTTCAGTGGTTTTTGTCACTCAATTCAGAAAGTGAAACTCATATTATGGAGATTATTCGGTTATTATTATTATAATCCCTTATAAAACTGGTAAAAGATAAAAACGTTTGGTGTCGCATCGTTATCAGCTAAAGCACCTGAAAATTATTTTAATACTAGATGAGATCAAGAAAACGGGATCATTTAAACTGAAATGTTAGGGTTCAGGAAAGTATTTTCCTTCCCATGCAAACAATATGTGGTCTGTCTGTTTAACCCCGATCCTAAAAAGGTCCATCATCGTAGGTTCCTTCATCAAAATCCAAACCTCCATTTATTTGTTAATCCTGGGTATAAAGGGAGAAACCATCAATGATGAGTGAGGAGAAACCCATTCTCCCTTTACGTGCTTGCAGCATCCTTGTTTCTGTATGGCAAATAAAGTTTTTCTTGTCATACAGAATGACAGGAGACAAGACAGTGTCACCACAGACCTCATCATTCATATATGGTGTCTTCCTGGCTCAAAAGACTTTCTGCTTGGGAAAAGTGCATTTAAAATGACTCATCTCATTTGAAAAAAAGATGAAAAATGGTCAATTGTGAATTATTTATTTCATACTTTCAAAATTTGTAGGTCTCTGGCTCTAATATATGATGTCATGTGCACTTTAAGTTTCTCTGCTTCCCCAGCTTGCACTTCTTCAGCTGGTTTCCCCCAGACAATGGCCATTTCTAATGACGGTCACATTAATTATAGGCTTATCAACCTTCGCTAAAATTCAACAGGGCTATTAATGGCTACAAGGAGAGGGAGAGGGTAAGGGCACTTTATGTTGAGTTCGACTTCTCTTTTAGAGTCAGTTGTTAGTAGCTGAAATGAGTGTTTCTCTTGACTGTGCAGTTAAAACAACCAGCCAACATCTGCCCATCAGGGCCTGTCATCGCAGGCACTTTTATATAAAACACTGCTGGAGCACTGCGAGTGCTGACATTGATGAGATCTGGCAGCTTCCATTAAATCACTCTTTCCTGTAAAGTGGCTTCCATCAAAGCAACCGGCTGAGATTTTTCACTCAATCAAGTAACACACAAGCTACCACCTCCTCCCCCCACCCCCCACCGCCACCTCAACTCCTCCATGTCCTCTCAGGAGCTAGAGTCTTCTGGTCAATAACTCCAATCAGTTCAATTTCATGCACAGTTAGTCATGTTAGGGTTCTAGGGCACCACTCGCATCATGGTTGCAGATGTTGTTGTTGCAGTTGTTGCTTGTATTTTGTTTTGGTTTTTTTTTGCCCCGCTACCCCCAGAGAGATGATAAGTGGGACGAGATCCTGCACTGTGGTAAAAGTGGAGACTAGCCAAGGCTAGCGTGGTTGTTTTAACTCTGCCTCGACACAGCAGGCCCTTTGCCAAACCATTAAAAGTCGCCGTGCTCTGCTCCGGTGACACAGCTAAAAGAATAGAGAGTGGGTGAGAGGGAGAGCTGTAAATGATCAACAAGATAGCTGATTATCAGTCAAAGGCATGGATAAGCTCACTCGCTCTCTCTTCAGTAATTTCCCCTTTTCAGATCAGTCAACCAGACCCTTAGGTCTGCAATCAAGACTCAAAGAGAGAGCGTGATGGAAGACCAGCCCAATTTCGGCTTCAAACATCCAGATCCTGGTGGTCTTCTGTTGAGAGCCTTTGCTCCGTCCCTTTCCTACACACCAGAGTGGTGGGGAGGCTTGTGTACCACTGCTCAGTTCTTTGGTAATGGGTGTTTCACAGTTGTCATACGGCTTCAAGCTCCTGGCTGCGAGTCAACTTAAAGCTGACTGATAGTCAACTGATGCAATCTGTGCAAGAATTTCCACACTCGCACATTTCCTATTATTTTGGCACTACTGGTGCGGCATCAGAAGTATAAGACGAGAGACTGAGCACATAAAAAAAAAATCTAATTAATTAGGAGAGTCGTTTTTTAAAATGGTAATTCAATATGAGCTATGGGTGTAACAAGATCTTGTATTAAAATTTGGCTTTTAAATCATCTGTGTGGCAGAATTTTTAGTGCTTGATAAAAAAAAATAAAAAGAAAGGCCAGAATTACAAAATATTAATGATTTGGGAACATTGTGAGAATACTTAACCGTTAGTGCCTTGCAACACTTTGAATGGCGTTTGATTTTGAGATTCCTGACAGTAATGAAGGTCTATTTCACAGTTTATTAATGAGTCTGGACTGCATTTAATTGACTGAGTGACAGACGAGATAAAAATGGTTTGTAAGCACTGTAAAAATGCGTGAACTGGTTTCAAGCTCTGTATCACAGACAAATAAGTGTATTACCCGAAAATCATGGCAATTACTTTAAACTGACAAAGTTAGTTGTTCATTAAAGGTCCTACATATAAGTAGTTGAAAGGGGTTTAGCAGTAGAGCGGCTGTATGCTCCTTCTGCTCCAGGAAATAGGCAATAACTCAATTAATCGCATGATAAATTAAAACGAGCTTGATCAATTTAAATTTGGCTGACAATTTTCAGTTGAGTGCTTGCTCGTTTACTGGATGACAAAACGCTTCATTCTGGTGTACTTGGTTATTTCTTCCCTTCTAGTTTCCTTAGTAATGGGTTCAACACACACAGAGCGATAAGCAGCAGAGAAAAACGTCAGTTCAGCGACGTCAGCGACAAAAGCTGAACAATTTTCAACTTTCTTGTGTCACGTCACAAGCGCGCGTCTGCACGTCTGCGTGTACAACCTGGAAATTTCAAATGCGAAGAGGGAATGACCTCCTCATGGTCTCCTACCACAGAGCGTAGCATCAAAGTCCAGTACAGAGAAGCGAAACAGGCAAACGCTGGTTTAAAAGTCGAATGCGAAAGCTACAGTCTGGAAGTGCTTTAAATTCAAACCGAATGCTCGTGGTGAAACACCTCTGCAAACCCGTATGTTGCAGCTGTTGTAAAGCGGAAGCAGCTAAACACGGTAATTCAACAGACATGTATCTGCATGTAAAACTTAATCATCAGATGTAGTTTTCAAAATGCAAAATGGCACAGTGACCTTTTTGCCTCATCGTTGAAGAGAAGCTGCCCTTTAATCTAATTGAAAAGCCATAATTTCAAGAAACGTTGCAAACATTTGACATCCAGTACACAGTGGTAAGTTGACGCTTTGTTTTTCTCACAAAAGTCCTAACTGGCGGAGTTGCCTGATTTCCCTGTCAGGAGTCTGATGATTAATATATTTTAAAGGGCAAGTTTGTTTACAGAAACTTCATAATCCATTTTATTTGTTTTTGGGTTGCTTAATTATTTGGATATTTAAAATGTCTTCCAGTTCCAGAGTTAAATGTTCTTTAGAAATTAGCTTACTGCTCTTTGACAGTGTGCACTTGCATTACCATGCCATTTGTATGCTATTAGTCTCTACTGGTGTCAAAATGACAATGTTCTCGTTTATCACAATAATTTACGGGACAATTTATCGCCCAGCAAAGTTTGTTATTGTGACGAGTCTACCGGGATTCCCCCAGACTGAGATGGAAAAGTGTCACCGAGAGAAGATGAGAATGCCTGTGGTTGCATCTTCAACCTGCTGCCTCTTCGGCCCAAGCGTGGTCAAGGCCCGGCTATTAAAAGACCTTTGTACTCATCACTCCTTTCAAGGCCACGCTATTATAAAACAAACCTTGGCAACAAGCTGCAAAGTGTAATGTCTGTTGGTAAAATAAACAACTTGCTGAGGCAGATAACCTGGTCCATTAACCTCTACCATCAGTGCACCAGGCACCCAACTTTATAAAATAAAACACAAAGCAATTAATATTTTTGCACAGTCAGCATATTTGCTTCAGCATTACTATAAAATGTAGCTGGTGTTTTCATAGTTCAGACAGTACACTCACCAGTATTCCCTAATTCTGAATCTGCACACCAAAATAAAACAGAAAAGAAAACTATAAATTCCATGCACATCTTATTTTTGCAAAACATTATTGCACAATTTGAATCTAAGCGTGTGTTTCACTTTTAAATCCAGGATTTCTAGTGGGAACCTTCCTAAATAAACAAAAGGAGCACAAAGTAGAGCCTTTTTTGTTCCTCTTTCTGCGAGTGATTCAAGCACACTTTTAAGATTCCCTCAGAGCATCGTCAAGCACAGGTTTTGCTTTTGTGCACAGAAGAAGAAAAAAAAAAGAGCGACATTTTAACCCAACCTTTGGCTTATTGTGACTGTGGAGTCAGAAGGTGGCAACAGGGATCGTGTTCACTCCTACATGTTTTCCCAACACAGCTGTCACTTATAAACACAATAAATCCACTCTGACACACGACAACAAGGTCCAATAAAGGTGTAACAATCAAACCAATGGAGAGACTTTGAGTAAGTTTAAATGCCTCTGAGATAACAAAAGAATAAAGACTTTGGGAGAGAAAGGTCAAGGCATTTCTGCTTAAAAACCTTCATGAAAAGATGCAAAAGCCACACTGGTATTCAAAGTAATCATGCGCTTACATTGCAAGGATCAGTCATTGTTCAAACAGAAATGCGAGAGGATTTGCTAATTGACTTCACTCAGTTTGACCCAGTGTAACAACTGGTTTCTATAGGAACAAAAACACAGCGAGTAAATATTTATCCATCTTAATAAAACCATTAAAGTCACGTCGCTTCGACTGTCATAAGTCACAGCGACGCTTCCTTATTGCATTTTTTTTAAAACTGTATTTCGGTGCAAATGAAAATCAATTAACATGAGCTGCCAAGATGTACATATACAAGAGGCCAAAACAAGATTTCATAATTAATCCAAACAGTGGAACATCAATGCTAATGCCCACCCACGAAGGAATCCAAGTCATTTAAATGTTTGCAAAAAGTCAAAGGATGACTGATCTACTTTTAGTTTTGACTTTTCTTCTTTTGGTAAAAGATGTAGCGGTTTTGTTCAAAGTAGAAGCAGCAATTAGGAATTTAGAATAAAGAATCTATTTGCTTGTTTTTCATCTCTCTTCACTTAACTGATCCCTCTGTATCACTATAGAAAGTGTTTCTTTTTGGTAATTCAGGGAGATTTCAAATGTGATTGTTCTCCAAAACCTTTGTGCATTGTTTCCGCAAGATAGTTTCCACTGTGTGTAAGGTGCGTAAGTAGTGTTTGGCGTTTGAGCCATTAAAAATAGGTACTTGAAAGCATTTTCAGAGGGGGTCCCTAACCCCTGCGAAAACTGAGGGTCTACTGTACTACATTTTTCCCTCCCTAATATTCAAATCCATCTTCAACTGTTCAAACTCACTGTGTAAACTGAAGCAGCACAACCCACTTGCCATGACCCGGAGGTATGCTAAGCAGCCAATTACATACTAGTTACTTGAGTAGACAGCCAGACCAATTAACAAGCTATTATCAGTTGTTGTATAAAGAGCAGAACGGCAAAAAAAAGAAAAGTATAATACTTAATCCGAAACAAAAGCCAGTTAGAGCTACTACTAAATTTAGTGTTTTATTCTATTTTCTTGCTCTATATTTAAATAGAGAAACTGTACCGATTCAGTCTCTTTTTTTTTATTGTAAACTGTTTAACAGCATCAATTACTATAGATAACAGTTACAACATGCTTTTGTTTCCACAGCTATACAGTGAAATTGTTATATTAGTCCATGCCTTACAATACACCAAAGCACCATGTGTGACCAAAAGGCTCAATTTTTAATAAAGATGTTGGCTAACCAGGTGGTGGAGAGTTAACAGGTTCGGAGAACAAACTTACCCAAAATCACTAACGACCAGGAATTTTTTGGTTGTGATGTCAAACGTGACAAGAATGTCCCTTAAAGTATGTGCCTGACTAGAAGAGTGACTGAAGGCCTCACACATTATATGAACCTTTCAACACTTCTACACTACGCACACACACACACACACACAAAAAACCTTTAACACATTTTGATGCAGCATCTTCACACTGCATAGGAATCAGAGATGTGTCGCTGTCTCCAGGCACCAGGTTTATCTAAAAAGGAAACACCTGATTTTTTTTTTTTTTTCTGTCTGGCTTCTCTCATTCCTCGACTCCCTTGTTAAACATGCAACCTTGATTTTGTTTCTGTAGCCCGGAAGGGGTGAATTATTTGCACGATAAACAAGGTGATGTTGTTTCAGAGTCAGTGAGAGCCAAAATCCCCCCCCTCACCCCCAATGCAGCAACAGAGAGGCAGATGGGTTTACCTGGCAGGCATTAGGGGCTGAGCTTGGATGCAGGAGCCAAGCAACAGCAGCATCACAATGGCAACCTGCGTAGTGATATTTATCTGAATTGGAGGGGGTGAGGAGGAATAATATCCCTCCACAACAGATTCATGGGCTGGGAGTCCCAAACTGCCAGGTTGCCCTCTTTATCTGCAGAGACAATTGTGGCTATAAAAGCACAGGAGCTGATTTGTAGGGAGTGAGCATGCATAAAAGTGGGGATGGAGGTGTTATTAAGTGATCAGAAAATGGTATTTATGTTTGCAGGGGGATGGCTGCCAGACAAGGTTCTGGCAGAGGAAGACGATGAGGAGACCTGTGCAGCTAAAGCCTCTAATCCTTTCTGTGGTCAGTGGGCTCCAGCTGTTTGGAATGCAGCTGCGCTTGGCCTCTGCACAGGTGAATCTGTTCTGGACCCCCCACCACTTCCACAAACTCCCCTGTACACAGTATGGTGGATTTGCACGGTGCTTTGATCTCGTAGAGGTGGCAGCAAGCGAGTGTGATCCATGTTTCAGAGTTTTTCTTTTTTTTTTTTTACATACGCTAAATGGCAGCCCCCGTCAAGGGCTTAGCGCAGGTCAGGCCTGGCTAAATTTGATGTGGCAGTGCAGAAAATTCACTTCAGAGCTGCACTGCCAGAGGAAAGTGAGTTTTAATGAGTGCTACAATTGTGTTTTGGAACAGAATTTATTTGCAAGCTGATGAGAAAGATATCTGTACAAAAACAATGTAACTCAGAGATTATCAGTCATCAACACCCAATAGATTAATTATAGAGTCCAACACAAAACATTCTTCAGTGTTTGATTTGTTCTTCTTTGAACTTTTATTGCTCTGTCCTCTAAAAGCTTGAGTTTACAAGTCATTCTTTCCAAGTTCAAGTCAAGTTGCTTGTAACTGTTCTTAAAAGTCTTTGAAGAACCAAGGAAAAGTTCAGGTTTTCACTCCAAGTGAAAGTCAAGTCTTGGATATTTGACATCGAAATCCAAGTCAAACATTTTTATCAAGTCCCACTCAAATATCTCCAAGTTCAGTCTCATGTTTTTGAAGGATAAGCCCAAGTAAAAACCGTTAAGGGACAAGTCTAAGTCATGTCTCAAGTCTTTCACACTGACTTTGCAGAACAGTGTTTAATTCTGCTTCCTTTTTTGTAAAGTTGTAAATTTACCAAAATAAATCAAATCAAAACAAATCCCAAGTCTTCCCCAAGTCTACGCCATGTCTAAAGTCTTTTACCTCAAACTAGCCCAAGTCAGGCTTCAGACTTTTACATCAAATTCAAGTTGATGCTCAAGTTTTTGAGGACAAAGACTTAGCCATGTCTCAAGTGTCTCACCCCAAGTCCCAAATCTTTAAGATGAAAGTTTTAGCCATGTCAATATTGTTTCATCTCAAACCAAAATCGAATCTCAGGTCTTTGGGAGAAAAGGTCAAGCTTCAATCCTTTCACTAAAAATCAAAGAAAGGTTTCATGTATGGCAAATGTAAGTCAAGTCTCAAACCATTTAGCAACAAGTCTCAAGTCTTTTCATCAAATTTCAAGCTTCATATCTCTGAAGGTAAAACCCAAAACAATTTTTTTTCAGGGGAGCATGCCCAAGTCAAGTTTTAAGCCTACTAGGAGCAAGTCTCAAAATATTCACCACTTGTTTCCAGTTTTGAGTAATTGAGTTAGTCCAAGTCACATATCAACTCATTCCAAGATAATCCTCAAGGTTTACAGAGGTAAAATAGGCCAAAATATTCCATGGCCATATTCTGTGTACGGACATTTGAATAATGGCACCACAAAACTCCCTTGATTCTTGGAAAAGCTTCCTCAAATTGAAAATGTGCCTACACTCTAGTATAGTGAAGTGGGTTTCAACGTATGAGAAGCCTAACCAGTCACAACTTCACCTCACGGTGGTCCTGGTACATGTCGTCAGGAAGACACTCGTGTTTTTAAGGAAATCAGGCTTGAAATTAAGCCGACACAACGCATTCATCAGAAGTGACCAGACTAAACATCTGTCCTGTCAGCCTGACCTCTGTGCCAAAGTGCACATCTCAAACAAAGTGTTTCGCACTTAACACACCACTTTCTTTTGACAGGGACACAATGAGCGGATGTGAATCGTCCTTTGACACAAATACAAAAAAAACCATCATGCACCGTAGTGAGATCCCTCTTATCATATTACTCATGCCTTTGTGCTCTTTTCTGCAGACGCAGAGGTTTCTCTTCATGTTTCCAGCTGGAAATATCCGTGATGAGCTTCTCCGCTTACTAAGCTCGCTGGTGCAGAGGCAGTTTGTGTGCAGATTCTGTGGCCGGCTGGCTGCACAGGTAAGCAGAAAATAGCTCTTAGCTTGGGCCTGACCTTGACAAGGATGCCATTCAATCAGTGAGCTCGCCTCAGCAACGACCCTATCATTGCACTAATAGACTGGATCTTCCTATCTGCCTAGATCATAGAAAAAAATCATGGATGGCTTCCTCCTGCTTGACAAGTTAAAGGGGCAATTTATTCAATAAATTAAACAAGGAAAATAAGCCATGATGGAAGAAATACTAGCGCTGCTGCTGCTGCTGCTGGGTGGGTATAGATTAAACCCAAGTAACAGTCTGCACACCTAATTTAATTTTCACTTTATAGACATACAAAAATGGATGATGGCAATCGAAAAAACAGTTAAAACGCAAGACTGAATGTCGGAGATATGAGGTGCGTGCACCGCGCGTTCCAATCTTGCAGCTGAAGGCAGACACAGTATCAAGGACTGGAGTTTAAAAACAGCTACCTACTTTGAACTTGAAGATTGTGCGATCAAACTCCACATTATCAATTCGTACTTTAAACAAGTCGTGTTATTTTGGTGAAGGCTTACACGGGGAGGGAGAGAACAAGCTGGAGGCATCATAACTACTGGCTGAAGCACCGCTTCGTGACAAACAACAGAGAAAAACTTGGGATTTATTGCTCTGATAACCTTCCAGATCCCTCCGACTGGTGCTGCACGCCAGACAACTCCAACAGAATTATGCATCATTAATCCTCATGAACGCTGCCAGAGATAAATAACGCTCTGTGTCCCTAGGAAAAATAAGGCAGTTATTACCAAACCATAAAGAAGGTATTTGTATCATCGCTGCCAGCAGATAATAATGCAAAGATACGAGTTTTCAGCAACTCAGAAGTGCAGTAAAAGTGCCAGAAAACAGAGCATTTGTGCTATTGTCAATGTGCTGTTAGGGAGAAAGCTCGAGAAAGCACTCAAGCTGTGCAGTTGAAACATTTTCATGTGTTTGCTCTACTGCGTGCAATACTTAGGAGACAGTATAAGGTAAATAACAACAAAGTCAATAATGGCGTAGCTTCTTATGAAATGTGCTTTGGTAAATAAGGGATAATAAATAAGATTAGAACAAAAAGTGCATCTAAAATCCTTTTTTATAAAACAGCTGTGGCAAGAAGGGTTAGAGAAACAGTTGAAAATGCCGTGTCTATATTTCATCAAGTAATACAAAGACTAAATATCTAAAGAGAGAATGAGAAATTTTCAAAGCTCAGGTACTATTGATACGTAAATTCACTGCCATGCTGCCATGCGATTGGTTGTCTCCCTATCAATGTTAATCATTGGTCAAATATATCTTATAAGGTGATTAATGAGTCTTATTATGTTATTAACAGCCAACCCTTCTGTCTTAAGTTTCTATAGAAGAACCAAAACTCTTATGGACATTCAGACTGCAATGACCTCCTCAGCTTCTCCACTGTGGTAAAGATCGGTTCCAACGTTCCCCGGACTCCTGCTGAGCGGCAGTCTGCAGACGGAAAGTTCGCAGCCTGGTGACACGGAGGTGACTGTTGCGTAATGCAGACGTCTGATTAAAAGAAACAAAACTTGGAAGATTCTGTTTCATGGAGACTCTGGAAATATAACACGGCTTTCAAGTTTCAAATGGGAACCCTTCATCATTTTCGTTAGAGTCCTGACCTACTTATTTATTAGCCCGATCACATTGTTCCACGGTGGGATTTCAGTGAAGAAACAAAAACAAGAAATCTATCAGAAATCGTTAAAGTGCCTTAAACTGTGTGCAGTAATGTCTAGGCCAGTGCTGTCCAAACGTTCTGGCATGGAGGCCAAAGATATCAGGTTTAAAGTTCTCCGGGGGCTGCAGAATGTTTTGTATTTTTCCTTTTTATTATAATTGGAAAAAATATTTTATTTTTACCTTCTCAACTAAAACCTAAGCTCAACATTTTAATGAAATGAACAATTTATATAGACAAGGGATCTGTAAATCAGTGTAGATTTAAAATTTAAAAAGGGTCTTGCAGGTTTTCCACATAAAAAAAAAAATCCCAGTAAATTAAATTCAAAGAAAGAACCTGGATGAATACTTGTGTAGCACCTTATGTTTTCGATGGTAAAATGCTAAACTGTCCATCTGTTTTGAAAGATTGGGCATCAATGAAATTTGCACCCTAAAACACTACGAAAACACTAAATCTTACCAAGTATTTTTGATCTAGTTTCAAGTGCAAATATTTTTGTACCCTTGACATGAGATAAAACCAACTTAGAAGTAACTTTTAGCAAGGAGCTTCTTTTAAGTAATTAACTCCTGAGAAAGTACTAGTTTCATTTGCAGATTATTTTACCTATAACAAGACATTTTCCCCATGTTATAAGTTCTTTTTGTCTGCCAATGAAACTAGTACTGTTCCATCAATATTAAGGAATCATTTCCTTAAAATACGCCTCTATTTCTTGCTAAAAGGTTATTTGTAAGTTAGTTTGTTTCAGTTCAAGTGTACTAAGATATTTGCAGCACAAACTGCAAAAAATACTGGAAAGATTTTGTGTTTTTGCAGTACATTGTTTTTAAATGTGTATCGATCTGGCAAACCACATTTAAGCCGTTCTTGAATTCTGATCCAGGGCCGCCAAAAATCACTCTGAGGGCCAGAAACTGCTGGTGGGCCCCACTTTGAACACCGCTGGTTTAGGCTGTCTAACCACACAGTAATGCAAAGTACTCTGGTTCTCTTAAGTATTGCTTAACAATGTCAATAAAATGAACAACTCCAACTCTACTCGGGAGATTTTAAGGCTATCTTTTGTGACCTCTGTGCTCCTAGCCAGGTGTCTGATTTGAAAAGCTGCAGTTTTCTCCATATGACATAGTTCTGTTGGCGTCTTCAAGCCGTGATCTTCAGGATGTACTGGAGCAGGTCACAGCTGAGTGACGTAGCGACTGCGATAATAATCAGCTCCCATAACAAGGTGGTTCTCAACAGGAAAACAGTGGATGGCTCCATCCAGGTTGGGGATGAGTCTGTGCCTGAAGTGAAGGAGCTGGGTTGGCTCCTTCACTTCATGAACATGATGAAACGTGACACACCAACATTTTGGTTCTCACAATTTGGTTTTCTTTACTTCTCAAAATTGTTTCCAGATCCTTCGTTCATACAGGATTTTTTACTGCTCACCATTATTTACTTCGGTACATAAAGTAAATAATAGCCTAGTGGCTTCAGGTTGGTGACAAGTCTGGACTGAAAAGACCCGTTTGGTACACAGGTTGTTTTGAAACGGACTCATGCTGCTGTAATGCATACCATCAGATCTAGAGCGCTGAATATGTTTTAACGCGCATTAGTTAAATGACAACACAAACTGATTTTCAGAGGTGTTCCCGAAAGCAGGCTGCATTTTCCATTACAGTCATTCACACCCAGTCAAATTTGATTTTAGGCTTCTTACCTTATTTTTAGACGATCATATGATTCTGAATCATGTAGAAGATAAAGATGCAACTGAAAAATTAAGTTTTCAACTACTTTTAGAAAACAAAAACAATGGATGCATCTTGTTTGGCCTTCTAAAGGACTTAATATGTTCAAAACAATGTAATGAGATAGTAATGTCTTTGTCACCTTTTTATATAATCTCTTACTCATTCTATCAATTTCTGTAAATGTTGCTTACAAATTCTACATAAGATTGTTCTCATCAAAAGATGAATTTGGTTTTGCTTTATGCTGGAGCTTGGACTCAGATCAACGCCTGAAATCACCCCCCAGTGAGTTCCAGTCGCAAAATGGAAAAGCAGAGGGATTTC
This sequence comes from Poecilia formosa, assembly GCF_000485575.1. Taxonomy (NCBI): domain Eukaryota; kingdom Metazoa; phylum Chordata; class Actinopteri; order Cyprinodontiformes; family Poeciliidae; genus Poecilia; species Poecilia formosa. The sequence goes on from NW_006800034.1 coordinate 1,893,818, forward strand.
TCATGAGGTGTTCTCAGAGATTAGGCAAAGCAAAGCACAGTTAGAAAAATAAGTCAATATTTCTCTTCATTTTATGATATGTCCACTAACAGAGAGAGTGCCATGTTGTGATTGTGTTTCACTTAATGGGATAAAAAATATTAAAGGTGCAAGGAAAAGAGTTTTCCTACAAGAAAATCACTTCTCAGAAATGTTTTTTTTTTGTTTTGTTTTGTTTTTTTTGCACATTTTTCAATCTCCAGATTTTGCAAAGATCTGCTCTACCAGTGGTTATTTCAGCAGATTCAGATTGCTCTTCGGGTACTATAATTCTCAACATTCAGGATCTTTGTGTTTAGTCTTCCCACAGTAAAAAATGAAAACCTGGACAGACCAGTCAAGTCACTGTGAGACGCATGAGAGAGAGAGAGAGAGAGAAAGAGAGAGAGAGAGAGAGAGAGAGAGAGAGAGAGAGAGAGAGAAGCTGCATGTAGCTCATTAGCCACTCCTGCCCCAGTCAATGCCCTCTCCACATTAAAAACGCTTCTGATCGCCCTGCTTTTGAGCATGCTGCATATGACTGTCAAAACATTTTATACAGAAGAAAAAAAACGCTTTCTTTACACCTTTGTGTATTTTTGAATTTGTTTCCCTTGTTTTCAGTCAAACATGGAATTAGGTGTACGTGAATACAACTCCTCACTTTTTATATCGTTGCCATTTCCCACACTGAGTGGTTCATTTCCCCCAGTCTGCTAATTTCTCAACGCTCAGACTTGAATCCAGTCCAATGAACACAGTAATACTATATCCCCTACAGGTGTAAATTCTTGGTGGTTAAGCACTGCAAAGAGAAACTGGAAGGAACTGTTTGATACAGAGATGTTTCTAGCACCAGATGCTGTGGGGCCCTCTCTTGTGAGAATTCGGGCGAAGATTACTTACTTTCCTATCGAGAGCTGGAACATAAATTCAAACCCTGCTATAAATCAAATATAAATTTTCAGCTCCCCTCACTTTCCTGAGAACGGCTGCAATAACAATGTCATCCGACACTGCCTGGTTACCATTAATGCTCTGGATTCCATCCATGCTAATAATTTGGCTCCATATTCTGAGCGTTTTACAAAGCCGCAGCAAAAGAGGGGAAATATTACTGACCTATTTAATGCTTTGCAGACCGAGCGAAGAAACACAGCTCTGTAACAGATGCTCTTTACATATACAGTACTTCTAAACTCTCAAAATGGATTATCTGTACCAGAAATAACACCCTGCACCCCAATAACTTTAACAGAACAAAACTTAGACAGTTCAAAAGCAAAGTTTCTGAGCCAGAAAGGAGGATAATTCATTTAAGCCAAATCTAACCTGAGTGAAAAATGGCGCAGCGTTTTATTTAGATATTGATCTATCTGCCAACCAGGGTGAGCTTCTGCCAAAAAGCGGAATTTGATCTGATTCGCTCTATTTTCTCCTTAAAAATCACAGTCCCATAATAATCTAAACCAAGTGTTGAGCCAAGACTGACTCACATAAGTCCAATCCCATAAAACATATTTACTGGAAAACCCACATATCACAGAGAGGGCAGGTTTCCTAACCCAAATAAATAGTTACACTATGGAAATCCATTTCATACATTAGTTTCACACAGTTTAGACTGATCTTTATTATTATTATTATTTTTTTTTTTATTCCAGTAAAGCCATAACCCCGAGAAGAAACCCCAAAAGAAAGTTGATCTGGGGAGAGCACCCATTATGGCTAAAGCAGACTTCACTTTTTAAGCTAACTGTAAACCAGTTACAGTGCAGCTTCTGTAACCTTCTTCCAAGTTATCTTTGGTGAGGCAAATTCAAACAGTTAAAATGCAGAACTCTGTGCCTATAAATGCTAATTTAATTAAAACCCATGGAGAAAGAACTTTCTTTTATTATTTTTTAGGATAAAAAGGATCAGGGTTGAAGCAAAAACAAATAAAAGAAAAAGGCAAAAGGACTCGAAGTTTATTACTGTGCCGTGCAAACCCCTGGAACTTTTTCGCATTTTATCAGGTTACAACCACAAACCTCACGATGTTTTATTAAGGTTTTATGTGATAGACCAACACAAAGTAGCGCATAATTGCAATCTGGAAGGAAAATTATTCATGGTTTACATAGAGTTCTGCCATCCGCCTTTTGGCTCCTTCTCGGTTTAGGTGGACGGCCATGTCTTGATAGGTTTGCACATTATTCTATTTTTGGATGATGAATTAACCAGTTCTTCATTAGATGTTCCAAGCTTGGGGTATTGTTTTATGACCCTGCTTTAAGCCTCACCACAACTTTCTCTCTGACAAGTCTACTGTGTCCCTTGGCCTCCATGACGCCGTTTCCTCACTAATGTTCTCCACCAAACCTCCGAGGCCTTCACAGACAGCTGCACACTGAGGTTAAACGAGACACATATGGACTCTATTTAATAACTAAGTCGCTTCTTAAGGTGACGGGTTGCACTTCATTTTATTCAGGGGATCAGAGTTGGGGGATTAATAGAAAAGCACACTACGTTTTTCAGATCTTTCCTGGAAAAGAAAAGCTTATAATTCTCTTTACTACACTGCGCTGCTTCGTGGTGGACCATTTTAAGACTTCCAATGAAAAACATTTGTTTGTTGTTGACAAATTCTGAAAGATTTCATAGAGTATTAATACTTTTTATAACCACGGCGAACATCTCATAAATTCTGAACAAAACTTCAGTTTAAAACATCCATCCCTTAAAGTTCACGGTTTCTCTTTCTCAGAGTGGGTAAAAAGGAATTGCTGGGGAGGTTTTTTTTTCCCCCCCACCCCAAAAGTCTTAGTCAAACAGTAATATAAACGGCATTTGTGTATTGAATTTTTACAACGGCAGGGTGATTTTAGACTGACTCCAAATTAAACAACAGTGGCTCTACTGAGTGGTGCAGTGAGTCACTGAAGGGTTTATGAGACAACAAAGAAGTCAAAACACAGGCGCAAGGGGAAAAGTTTCGCAAGACATGCAATACTTTCACAGATTAAAAAAAATAAAAAACAAGGCAGGCACTAACCAGCTGTGAACAAAACAATCGGTCATATCAAACCAACACAACTGATTATTTATCTATAAAACAACGGATTCCAGCATGACACAAGGACGACAGCAGGGAGGTAAAAAGTAAATCTCCCCCAAGATCAAACAGTAGTCCCAGTTTATCTGCTAATCCGGGTTGCGTCTGATGACAGTTGGTAAAAGGTCTAAACATAACATGGTCAGTGCGGAGTCGGGCGTTGGCAGAGAGTCTCGGCTTTCCATTTCCGCAACGCGAAATCTATGAACCAGACACATCTCCAGTAATTCTGGTTCTGTGAGTGCTGACTAACATCTGCAGGGCCATGTTTGTACAAGTTCTAATGAAAATTACCCTCTTCTGCTTCCTTTTGTCATTTCCCAAGATCTTTGAATTTTTTTTTGATCGTTAAAATTTCTGACTGCACGTCACATGGAATAAGCAACCAAAGATTGCCGTTTCGTCCCACAAATCGCTGCCCAGAGATTAAACATTGCACATTGCACATTGGCCCTTACTTATCAGTCATGCATACTGCAGAAAACTATGTGAAGAGACATTTACTCAGATCTCAGGCTATTGGAGGCTGGTTTATGTCAATGTTCGTGTCGATCAAGCTGTGGTGGAGACTTATTACAGCACACGAGTGCAATATTTCAGTGGATTTCTTTATTTTGCGTGGTATGTATAAGTAAAAATAAAACATAAAAAATATCTTTTAGCATCTAAACAAGAAATCTTTATAGAAGCATGTAATTTCTCAGACGGCTGGTTGTTGTACAGTAGGATTCTGGAGTGTCTGATTTATCGCTGACTGTTCACACAGAACATTAAACAGAAGACAGTTGGCAGCTTGAGATGTATAATTTCACACAGGAAGCAAACATTTCCTGGATCTCACAGATGATTTTTAAATGCAGAGCGATCATTATATAGTTTTAGTCTTGTAGAGTATATTCTTATGCACATTTCTCCAAAATCAAAAACCACTCTAAAAGAGGGGGACCTGGTGTTAGGGAGCCATAAGAATGCAGGCGTTACCAACATCATGATGTTTTAAGCAGAAAATCTGGAAAGTGACCATTTAGCATCCACAGGCTAAATGCGCCACACTGAACTCCCAAAGCAGAGACACAGCGTGCAGTCCTGCACAATTTTGCGCTGAGCAAATGAACTACATTTGGTGCTCTGCAGCATAATGAACTACAGTCAGACAGTGTCCAGACTTCTTTCATCACTTCAAATATGTGACTGCATCATACTCATATTAGTCAGATGTGCAATTAGCAGAACAAAGTCACTTTAAAAACTACAGAGTCTTCAGCTCATTTGTGTCGCTAAATCTGCGGACAATCTCTCTAAATCTTTGGATAAAAACGGGGCGTAGTCTCTACTTTAGGATTCTTTGCAGCTGCCAGATTTATCGACACCAGACCATTCTCACACTGGGAATGTCCAGAATACACAAAGTTTCATAAATCAGACAAGAAACTTGTCCTCCATCTAGTCCTGTGCCCAAATCCACACCGGTGTGGGATAAATGAGCCTCAAAGCATTTGTGCAGCAGATGCAGAATGCATACATCAACATAGATCCATTGCCAGAAAAACAAACCAAAACTTAACCTTAAAGTCTGTATGACCTGGAGCTAAGTTTTTTTTCTTTTAAGTATTAATAGCTATTAATGATGGGAAAGCCCCAAGGAGCTTCTTTTAGAGGTTGTCAGAGCAAAAACCAACATCTGCCAACCACAGGAATCCAGAAACGCCAAACCAGCACTTTGTGACTGGCATAAGGAAGTTACACCCACTTTGTAATAACATGTTTGTGTTTGGTGAGGTGCCAGATGGGCAGCTGCCAATGCAGAGATGACAGGCTCATTAGATCATTCTGTGAGAAAACACCAGGCCAAGCAAAACTGCAATTATTTGTCTGAGGTTGGTGGTCAGGTCGCTTTGCAGCTCGTAAATCCAAATGAAATATAACTAACAGAACAAATCTCATAATGTGTTTCAACTCAAAAAGTAATTTTGATGAATCTGATTAATGATAGCAATTAGATTTTGCAATCATTTCCAAATATGCTTCCATTTCTTATAAATCTTACAACAAGGTAATAATGACGTGGACTTACAGAGCTACCATGCAATTCCAAGATGCTTATTTCTTTTAAATCGCTAATGTAATATTCGGGACATTAAGGTGGCGCAACACCGCTGCTATTTGTACAGTAACTGCAGTTTTAATCGAATAAATCAAGCAAAACACGGTGAGAATAGTTGAAGAAAAATGAGCTTCAGTCACAGCAGCAGTGCATCTTTCCCGTGCTCCACCACACCTGCTCAGGTCCATCTGTAATAATCTGCTGTCTCGACTCTGCAGGTGCACACCGGGTATTATACCAAGACCCACTTACCACAACCGCATGCAACAGGCCACTCCTATCGCTCGATTTCCACTGCTGTCTCAGCCCAATGCTGCCGATGCAGCACTCTCATGGAAAAAATTTGAAATTAAGTTTGGGTCTGAATTCTTCTTTTTTTTTCTTTTTGTCAAAATTTACTTACAAAAATTAATTTGGACGGACGGATGGGTCCTTAAATTATTCAGAGAAATGGGAGAAATGGCAATTAAAATAAAAGGCTCTTAAAAAAGAAAGAAACCGACTATGGCGCACGTTTTGTTTTAACATAAACAAACAAAAATAAAACATAAAACAGAGAAAACAGTTCAATTTGACCAATTGCGTTTTAACTGGTTTCAGTTTTAAGAACAAATATTCTTATTTAGAAACAATAAAAGATGATCAAACTAGTCATCAATTGCGCTTTATCTGATTTTATTTGTAAGCATCTCAGTAAAACTGACAACAGCACACTTTAACTCTTCCTCCTGCAGTTGGAACTTCCACACCAAAGAGGGTTGTTACATATGGTGCATTCAGTGATCAAAAGAAATTCATTTTTCAGCTTGTCGGACAATTTCTATGTCAGCCTTTAGTTAGCAGGCCAAACCTGTGCAATGCATAAGCAACTCCTCCACTTTTCTGACAAATCACAGTCACGAGTCCTTCATCAGTGATGTCACCAACGAAATGCACTTAACTCTGGTCTTAAAGTGGTTTTGCGAAGTCTAGCATGCAAGATGGGGATGCTAACGCACAGGCTATAACCAAGTCTCCATATATCAAATCAAGAATCAAATGAAGCAGTCATGCAAAAAAAAAAAAAAAAAACAAAAAAAAAGGAGAAAATCTTTGACAGCTTCATAAAACAACCTGCCTTGGAAAAACAAACAGAATAATGGGGGAAATCAGCTCTTGGATGTTGTTTGAAATTCCTGCACAACCAGGTGACAAACAGCTGAAGTTACTGAGAGACCCCTGAGACTTTCCCCGTTACTCGACATTCCTCAGATTGTCCCACTTCTATTTTAACAGCACCTTTGAAGAGCACAGATAAAATTTCTTTATATGTTTACCTTTCCTTCATCCCCGCCGCCTCCCCTCCCTCTCCCCTCCCCTGCAGCACTTCACATTTTCTCTTCCCTCCCAGAAGACAAAGCAGGCAGACAGCTCTAATAAACAGTGGCACGAAGCCTTACAGTGAAGGCGTATGCCGAGGCAGCCCGATGTGATCAATTATCGAGTGGCCGATTCTCTTTAATTAGAGGCTTTAAGTATTGAGCTGAGCCTGGGTGGGAAGCTGAGAAGCAGCATGTAAACCAACCTCATTACACTGCAGTGATTCACCTCCCAGGAGCTGTGATCCACACAGTGTTTACACCATACATTTGTTTCTGTGGTAACATATCGAGTAGAGGAATGGCTTGGTGACAGACCCAGTTTTTTTTTGTTTTTTTTTTTATGCGCCCCCCCCTTCCTCCTCCCTCTCCTCTCCTCTGCTCCACTCTCCATTTTCTTTCTTTCACTCTCCCTCCCACTCACTGTTGAAGAGGCTGTCACACTGGTTTGCCTTTTGTTGTGGAGAGTCTGGAGAGGTAGCACAATGTGTCCTAGTTAAAGCAGTGCCCCATCTGCCCGGCATAATTAGACAATTATGCTGGAAGGATCCATCATTAATTCCTTTGTGGAGCCCAATTTCGCGCCACAAAGAGGTCTCAGGTTTAGTTTTTCTTTGCAAATCTGTGTTCATTTACTCCGGCTCGGATTATCATGATCAAGTATCGATACCGTGGCAACTCAGGGCAGGAAAATATTCTGCTAATATTGACTGGTTTGTGCTGCTGTCGAGAAAAGGCCATGGGGGAATACTGGCTGCTGTGTTGCACTGAATAAAAACAAGCAGCTAGGAAACAGTGGTGTGATTACACCGGCAGACAATCGACAAACGACCACACTTAGTATTCTGGCTTGAGGTAAACTGATGGAATATATAACTTAGAATAATCTTAAAGCGATGTAATTAGGTTTGTAGACTAATCGTTTTAAACTGCCAGCTTAACAAGAAAGCTCAGTCAATCTGTGGCTGCTTAATACTAGGAAGAAACGCAGTTGCTTTACTATTATTGATTTCTGTTGCTATTTACCCACATTTATTTATTTGTTTCTTTCTTCCCTTCATCGTACCATTATTGCTACTATCCGGAAGCTTTAGCATCACAATCAATGGAATCTATATAAGGTGTGGGCATCAAGGACAAGGAATCTCCATCCAACTGGCTAAACATATTATTGGCATGCAGAGTGTGAATGCATGGTGCTTAAAATATAATCATCTGCCAAATATTGCAGCCAAGCAATCATTTGAAATACGGCATGCATTGAAATAGTGAGGACAGCTGAAATCTGATATAATGTACAACTTTAGCTGAATTATATGCATGTTATGACGGAAACCTCGTCACATTTTTGTAAATATCTAACCGCAGTGTGAGATCAGACCTGTCCTTTCATTACTGCAATTATTAACACTTGAAAACTCAAACTACGGTGAGTGAAACTTGTGTTTTAAACACAGTTTCTTTTCAAATTAAATCTAAACAAATGTATTGTTCATTTATTGTATAATTAAATAGCACACACACACACGCACACACAGACACACACACAAAAAACACAACAGCTTTTTTCTTTAATCTACACCATGTTATTTTAAAATTCACTAATTATAACATCTCGGGCTAAGCGTGAGGACCTTCCATTAACTTTCTCGGCTCCCCTCACTATCTTGTGCGCGGCCATCTTCTCTGCTATAAAATATTACAAACAATTGTAGGGTTTGGCAGACACTGTTGGTTCCTTTCACAATCTCAGGGTACATTTAGCTAAAAATGACGACTGAAGTGTCTGAATCAGCATTTGATTAGTTGTTTTTAAAAAGATTCTAAGCTGGATTTTATGATCCACAGATTATTTATCCAGAACAATTTGATATCCATTAAAGCATAACTATTTTTGTGAAAACATTAAAAAGCCTTTTCATCAACAAGATAACCTTATACAGAGTCAAGCATGAAAACAAAATCCAAGTCAAGTCAAACCTTGACTGAATCATTCTACCCTGATCACAAATTCCACAAAATATCATCGTGGTTTAAAACCTACAGCAAAAACATTTGGGGATTTTTTGTTGTTATTGTTGATTTTAAAGTCTTATAACTCAATCTTGTCACATTCTTCAGGCGCGGAAAGAGGGCGTTCATTCCTGCAAGGAGCTCCATTGCTTCCAGTATTGCAAATGGGAATATGTGAGCAGTTCTGACCATTAGGGATTTGATTAGGAATATAAAAACTGCAGAAAGGATTTAAACTCTCTGTCGTGTTTTTCCAACCACTTTTACTACAAAAGGCATATGTCTTAACTCAAGAGGCCAGTGGTGTCTGTACATTCTGCTGCATGGTAGGTATGAGGTATGCGCAGTTTGATTTGTGGCTCCGAAATCTGGCAGTTGTCCAAGCAAAATCCACCCAAATACCAGGAACCGAGCTTTCCCATAGATTACGATTTAAAATAGTTCAAAACCACCTACATCCAAAAGTCTGTTCAGTTAGCATTTGTTCCTTAACATGATAACTCAAGATTTTTGCAGTGAGGTATCTTGCCTGTAGTACATAACTTTCTTTACGCGTTTATTTTTTATGTATAGTGTATAAAAAAAAATTAGCTGAGAGGTTAAAGGTAACGGATAGTCTGAGAGGAACCAAGATCAAAGTGGACTTCTATCCTCTCAAATCAATTTCAGGCTCATAAAAGTGCCAGTGGTGTATGCGAGTTATATTTTATGAACTTTTGAACAGACATCAAGTGCATCAAATGGTTATTGGAGGCAGTGCAGCACCAATGATCTTCCCATGTGGAAGAAAAACCGGGAACAGAAAATATAAACCTGTTTCGGTGCGACAACAAAATTAGGCAGTGAGAATGATCAAGAAAGTGACTCCGCTTTATGGTATCACCAACTTTATAGTCATTCTGCTTGGCATCAATACTTCAACACAGGAGTAAAAGACGGAGCAATTCAGACACGGTGAAAGGAACTCTATGCAAAGCGAGTCACTTTTTAGAGGTAATTGCATGCAGTTTTCTATCTGTTGTTCATGGCTGACCTGCCTCCAGTCAGACTCCTAACGTGTGAACTCGCGTAACCGTTAACGGCTCACCATTTAGACCGAGAAACTCAGCTAGAGAGACATGTGGGAAGATATTTCACAATGCAGCTCAAATCTGATTAGAGCAGCAATCTAATCAGCCATGAATTCATCTGTGAAGACAAGCAAGCAAAGAGAAAATCACCGCAGAGAATTCGGTGTAATTATCAAAAAATCTCACAGTGGTACATTAAAATTCTAATTACGACATATTATCTTAATTGCTAAGGAGATGCAAATCAAAACAAGGTTAGCGCTGCTCCCTTAACATACAGGAGAACATGTGGTGGGAACCCTCTTCAGCATTCACAGAATCAGCTTGACTTGTTCGACATGAGAGGCTGTCATTCTGTAACGCTTCTCCCTCTTTGGGGGCGATAATCCTCGCTGAGAGCACGCACGCAGGCGCGATCGTGCAACAATAACAAAGAACAAACATCTAATTGCCTCGCAAATCATTTCCTTTTATTGTATTAAACAAAATGTAAGTGAAAGATGCTCAAAAGGCCCCTAATTTTGTCGTCCAGAGAACTAGGAAGGCTTCCCAAATGAAACTTTTTTCACATTTTCGTGCTTGGCCAGCAATGCTGCTGTAAATGTATTCATGTATAGAATAAATCAAATACTGGAAAGGAGGAAAAAGTTCTCAAGAAACTGCAACTCCCTGGCTACACAACAAATTGTATGCCATAAATTGTATCTGACAGGTGCACACTGTAACTCTGCCGACATAAGACAGGCGGATGACAGCAGGCACAAGGGGTAATGGTGACAGGAGAGAACATGCCATTCTACAGATTTATGAGAGGGCCAGACCGAGGCCATCTATCAGTGGAGTCAATTGGCATCTAACATGGATAAGAAATGTTCAAATGAGGCTTTGGAGGGTTACAAAGATGACAACCTAAACTAAAATGTTGAAGTGTGCTGAGATATACAATATGATGCCAGCATCAAAGGGGGATCTCATTGTGCCTTGCGAAAGTATCCATAATCCTTGCAGCTTTCCTCTCTTTTTCACATTACAATCAAAGACTTGAATGCATTTTATTGGGGTTTCATGTGAGAGACCAACACAAAAAAAAAGCAGATTGAAAAGTGGAGGCAAAGCAATACATGGTTTTAAAAATGTTTTACGCATAGAACATTTTATTCGTAAAATAAAATGACGCATCGAGAAGCCGTCTTATTAGTAGATTCGTTCTGTGTGTAATCTAATCTCAGTACAAACGCAGCTGTTCAGCGAAGGTCTCGGAGGTTTGTTAGAGAATATTAGCGAACAACTGCATCATGCAGACCAAAGAGCACAGCAAGACAGGTCAGGGATAGAGCTGTGGAAACATTTAAAGCAGAGTTAGGTTATAAAACAATGTCCAAGGTTTTGAGCATTTTATGGAGCAGTGTTCCCTCCAAAAATGAAAACAACTGTAAACACATTTGGTTAGCCATGGCCACCTACCTAAGCTAAACGGAAACGCACATGCGGGTCAAATTCCTTGGGAAGACGAAGTTTAATATGGACAATCCTGAAAAAACCCTTTGAATCCTAATGTCACAAAATCACTGCCAAATAATCGCTAAGCTGAGTAGCATTATTTCAGACTTTTGACCAAATCAAACAAGTTTGATTTGTTTGATTTGGTCACATGTCACACCACTGTTCTCTGTTTGCTCTCACTTATAGGGCTTGAAATCTACAAGCACTGACATATACATCAGAGAGAACTTTCACATCCACATGACTCTGGAATAGCTTGAGGTCGGTGTTCAGCTTTTTAAAAACTAAAAACAAATCTTTTTAAAATTGCGTTTAATCAACTATTCGATGTACTTTTCTATATTTTGTGTACAGCACTTTGTAATCTAGATGCATGGAAAGGTTCTACATAAATAAAGCTTTACTTACTATCTAAACAAACAGAGAGCTGTAGCTGTAAAAGCAGTGAAAGGTGGTTCAAAAGGTATTGCAGTTTTTAGTACAATTTGATTAATTTCATTTGGGGGTAGCAGAGCAAAGGGAGCTGAATACAAATGCATGCTGCAAACTTAAAAAAAACAAAGGTAATGTTTCTTCTGTTTACTATTTACGCACTGATGTCACATAAGATACAACAAAGTTTGTCATTTTAATGTGGCAAAACCTGAAAAAATACAACTGGTAAAAATATTTCATAAAATAGCTGTGAGCACGGTGCTTTCTTTTAATTTGAGTGGCTGTGCTTTGACTTCTCTCGAAGTTTTCACTCTATAATAATTACAGTAATCAAGAGCTTTAACTAGCTGTAGTTATTTCTGAGCGCTCAAATTCTTGACAGAAAATAAAGTGGGGGTTAAGGCGCGCTTTCGCTGAAATATATTGGAGTTTCTCTTCCATTTGGCTTCGGGGGATGGCGGTTACCCCTTCTGTAAATTGAGTTTCTTGTTCTCACTTTCTCCTCGCACACAGTACAAACACTTTCACAGACGCACACAGCCCTGCCCTCGCTGGACAGGAATGAATGGAGACCCCAGGAGTTCCCTTTGGCCCCGGCCCTGGGAGTGTATAGCAGAACCGACAGCTCTGATCGCTCCTGAGAAAGCAAAAGCTGCTCGGGGATCGCTTTACAATTCTCAGGGGCTCGAATAACCTGATCTTGAGCTGATCCTGAGCTCTGATCCTTTTTGGTATTGGGTTAGGAACGTGTGAAGGGGCCTGTTGAATGAGCTCGCTGGATATCAACATCCTCACTCCGTGTTGCTCCGTTGCGGCAGATTGTTTGACTTGATTAGTCTCTGCCCAAGTGTTAGACTACCCAACGCCGGGCCCTCCAGACACCAGTATCAGTGTGTCCGAGAGGAAAAGTGTTTTACCAGGTCTCGAGATGGAGCCCATTACCCTGAGTGAAAGCACTGTAAGTTAATAGGATTTGCTCGCGATCAAGAGACTGAGCTATTTCCTGAGGCTGTTACAGGCCAAAGCACAAAAATAAATGTTCCTTTATTCAACCCTATTAAGCTTCTACCTCCCCCCCAAAAAAATACTCCCTACCACCAACCACCCTAACCCCACCCCTACTTTTTTCTCCTTGTTGGGGTATCTGTTTTTTGGGGGGCGGTTTTTTTGTTGTTGTTGCAGGAGGTTGTGCCTTCCCTCTACTCCCTCTCTTTCTTTTCTAACAAGCAGCAAGCAAAAGCGAAAGGTTGGCACTTTTTCTCTAAAGGAGCCATTTGTTCAGGTGAAAATGAAACTTGCATGGTAAGCAGAGTGAGGCTTGCTTTTGGACAGGGGCAGAGGGGATTCCAGATTAATCACAGGACTATACACCATGCAGATATTCATTGAGGAGGAGTAATTGCTAAGGGGCTTTATGTAATGTATTCTCCCCATGAGGTAAAACCTTGTAGGAGTGAGGAAGGATAATAGCGTAAGAGGATCATATAAAAATGTTTGCTGCTCCAACCTTTCGCTCCGAGCTTAACCCTGACCTCGGATAGTAATTACAGAGTTACAGAGTTAATTGCCGACTGATCTGAGGAAGAAGATCCGTCCTGTTCTACTGCGATGTCAACTGGGCTTAAATGTAGAGGCATAGAGCATAGATATCTCTGATTTTTCATTGCTACAGCAGAGTTTCTGAATTCTTTGAATTTCCCCGTTTAAATAAAGAATATGACTTATAATTACTTTTTTACACACACGAGAAAACAAGCTTGGGTTACTGGTTTCAGGTGTTGAGGTAGTTAAACCCAAAATTATTTGTGCTCCGCGCGACTCAAGTCTATATGTATAGTACTTTTCAGCAGCAAAGCAGTTCAAAGTGTTTTACTTAATAAAAACATAACACAACAAACAAACAAACAAAAAGAAACATTACATTAGAATGGCAAAATAAAGACAAGTAATAACAAGTTGCAATCCAGAACAGAATTAATCAATGTTCAAGATATTAGGAATCAAAAGTATCTCTAAACTAATGGGTTTTTCAGCCTTGATTTAAAAGGAACTCAGTGTTTCAGCAGTCATGTAGTTTTCTGGAAGTTTGTCCCATATTAGTGGAGAATTTAAATTGAATGCTGCTTCTCCATGTTTGGCTTTCACTCTGGGGAAGCAGAGCTGATTTGAACCAGAAGACCTGAGGGGTCTGGAAGTTCAGGTCTTTAATGTGTTTTTGGTCCTAAGCCATCCAGTGATTTATAAAGTAATAAAAGTATTTTGAAGTCCATACTCTAAACTACAGGGAAGCAGCGTTCAGGATCAGCTGTGGCTGTCATTTTAAACAGACGTGAAAAGACACTGCAACAGGTCTTAAACCTACTTTTATTAAACTAAGACGTTTCTTTTGGGATATGAGAAAGTTCTCTGTAAAGATATTAAAAACAATGTATCAATAGTTAAAAACAACCAAAATTATGCACACCCTTCTTAGTAGTCAATGGAGAAATCTTGATATTAGAGCAATTAAACTTGCTTTTCGTGTCTATATCCTTCAAGGACAAACAGGTGCACACCATGGATGGATGGGTTTTACGTATTGGACAGGTGTAGAGGTTAATTTCAGACGATTAAAATATATGTTTGAAAGAGAAGGTATGGCTCGACAAATCTGTAACGAGCTGGTGCGAATTATAACTTCCGGCCCTGCTGACGCTGACACAGACCCGCATCCTTTGGTGAGCACGACAGGCTGTAGCCCCAGACAGAAAAAGCACATTACACTACATAATAAGGCTCGATTTCCTCTGGATTTGTTTAAACCCTAAAGAAAGAATGAAACTGGTGTGTTTCACAGTAGATCTAAGTGCCGCTCACTCAGGAAACCTGAATGTCTTCAGTGAGTCAAATAGTTAAGTTGAGCCGGAGCTGCCATAAACCCGGTGGGAGAGCTTGGAATAATCTAGGCGATGTTAATGATGCAATTTATATGTGAGGGGACCGGTGTTTGGCAGGCTGTTTCCGTCTGAACGGGCTGCACAACCCAGCGAGCTCCCAGCACCCCCCGCTAGATGGAGGGGGTGGAGTAGGAGGAGGATGTCAGAGCCCATGTGAAAAGAGGGAGCGAGCGAAGCACTGATAAGAGCCATTACTATTAGTGTCTGTCTGTCACCTGCTGTGCGTCATCCAGCCTGCTCTCTCTCCACATGCGCCCCATCCCTGTCGCTCCATCCCCGATCCGTTTTCCTGAGGCACATCACTTCAAATTTGCACTCACCTACACATTTTTCCATCCTGTCAAGGATATACTCGGCTGGCTCGACAACTGAGCCGGGCTGAACTTTGAAAACTCCTGCGAGCTCTGTTTCAAAACAGTTGTGAATTAGCGAAGGTGCAGACATCTGCCAGCATTTATTCAATAAACACAACAGAAATAGATGCAAACGAATTGGCAGAAGAGGGAAGAAAAAAAAAATACTCGACTCACAGAGAGTTTTTCATGTTTTTCCAGGCCAACACAAAGCCTAATTTGGTATTTCATTTATTGCTTGGCACAACTCTACAGCTCCTTAAACTTATGAACTCGGGAGAAATGAACAGTAATTGCAGGCTGTTCTTTATTTTCTTAAAACCTTTTTAAGCAAAATATTTAAAGCTGTTTTTCCTCAGTTGCTATGCAACACTTCAACCGCAAGAGTGGGAGCATGCTGAGAATGTGCCAAATAAATACTACTGCCACAGGCATTCTGCGGGGAAATATGAGAGAGGGGCATTATTCAATACTTTTATGAAAATGGAGGGCGGTCGTGTAAAATGCACAATCATTCGCTCATTCAGCCGTTACTTGACCTGTGTGAGAAGATAATCCCAGTGGTGATTTGTTTAATGAAACATTGTTTACAGTCTCAGACCAATCAACAGTACTCTGTGCACATAATTTACACATTTCTGAAGTTCCTGCCTTTAAAGGGAATAGCAAGTCTTGTCTGTAAAATCAAACTTATTTGGATACATTATGCCACCTAAAGAACAACATTTCATGCTCAGTTTTTATGTGGACTTTTCTAAATTTCCTGTTTTATCAAAGTAAAATTAGTCATTACTTTAAATGTATTTGCATTTTCCCCCTTTTTCCTATTTATTACAATGTTTTCACTTAAATTCATCCTTTAAATGTGCATGCTTGTATTCAGCAGGTGCAGCAATGACCCCAAGGAGTAAAACTTTCATCCCAAGATGGTCAATTGATTCTTAAATTTGGAAAAGATTAAAACAAGGCTGTGCTACCAGTTACCCCCATTGTCCATGTACCTGCAGCAGAGCAGTCAACACTAAAGGGCTCAATGTTGCGGCGCTGTATCACATTTTCTTCATTGACTTTTGTTTCAGTTTTTTCTTCATAGTTTCGAGTTCACTGGAGACCAACAGGTTGAGCATCCAGTGCTTCCAAACTTACATTAAGATATCAAGAGAAGTGTTTGTCATTTCGCCCCTTTGCCGTTTGGTATTTTTGAAGTTTTGGACATGAAATTCACATTGTTTCTTTGTGTATGAAATGTCGCTGTGGAACAGCTGAAAACAATTGTGAAAAATAAACTGATGTGCAGTTGTTTAAGTAGATTGTTTACAGATGCAACAAGGAAGTAGGACAGGTTTGTAGCACATGAATATAATAAATGGGGTTGTTGATTGACAAATGGTATAAATTGCCTCAAACACATCAAAATTTGCTCATCAGGCATAATGTTTGCTAAAGCCAGCTGATCAGCTCAGGTGTTCTGCCTCTTGTGATGTCATCAACCCAAGTCCTCACAAAGCAGAATTGATGCTGTATTTCTTCGATGTACTTATTAGAAATCCTACTGTTGTAGTCCATACTTCATCACTCAGCTATTCTTCTACATTTAAAGGGGAAACATATACACCACTAGATATTTTTTTTAAATACAGAATATTTAAGAGGCCATGCAGCATACTAACTGTCCTGCTTTAAACATCTTTCAGTAGTTTGACTAGTGAATGCTGCCAGATCTGTAGACTTCCCTTTTAACAAGTCCTGTCAGATTGCTCTCAAAGCTTGGGCTCGAGCCTGAGCAGCAGTACAAAAGCCACGTACGAAGCAGGAAACTCTTCGATACAGCCTTCCTTCCCGAGCCGGGAACCAAGGACTCAAAGCAAGGACGTGTTACAGGAGATATCACATTCAATTCCAGTGCCAGCCTGCGAGGCAAGATGATACAAGTTAGTGTGTCTGTCTCCCGAGCCCTCAATGTTAATCAACACCCTTTTCCAATGCATACTTATGAGTTACAATCTACTCCCCATGTCTTCCCCTTTGGCAGCTTGAATTAAGTCGCAAATTTGATGGCAAATTAACTTCAACAGGGATGTTGACGTGTCACCTATACGGCAAACTGTGTGGATTCTTGCTGGGGCAACAAAAATATCCTGCATCTGACAGGAAAATTAAATCAAGGTAATTATTTTGTGCAAAGAAACAAGGGGTGGAGGGGAGGGGTGCTGTAGGTCATGCCTGTCGGATGTTAATGACAAAAACCTTGCGTAATCGCTCAGTCAACCTTTATCGTCGGGATCACAGAGCTTGAGATTAAATGAGCGCTAGTATTAGCTGTGACATACAGTCACAATACAGTTGAGGTGGGGGGAACACATGCTCCGGCAGGGTGTGTAAAAGCGTGTGAGTGTGTAAAAGGGGAGGTGAATGTGGAACCAACTGAGATCTCCTCACTTCATCATTGAGTAAATGGCACCTCAGACATGAGCTGCGACTTCACAGCTGCCTCATGGCGGGTGACATTGAAGCCCACGCATGAACACACCGCTCATCAAAGCGAATGAGGCGTTCTTCGCTTCTGCTGCTTATGCCGAGGAAAAACAATGGCAACTAGTCCGCCCCCCCCCTCGAGTGCATACTTGTGCACCTGGAATGTTTAGAGTGAGTGGAGATGAAAGGGACAAAAAAATCCATTTGGATTCATGCGTCTCTCACGACGAGCTCAACAGACTGTGACCTTTTCACTGCTTTTTAATGGGAGGGAAACAACAAGACACCGTTGCCATAAAACAGCTCAGACTGGATGCCGACGGTGCTTCTGCAATTAGCCCGTCTTAAAACAAACAAAAGGGTTGTCCTTTTTTATATTCATCCTTTCAAATATTTTCCAATATTTACCCAGCTTTGCCCATTGAGATCACGGAGACAAAACCAAGATAGCAAACAAAACGGAGCAATTACAAATATGAAGGGGAAATGGCGGCACTGGACTTTATGTAAAAGAACTGGGGCAAAGAGAGCTGACTGCTCTTCGTTTTGCATGTATGTCAAACTTATGCACCATTAAATAACTATGTTAACTTTTATAACTATCAAAGGATTGATAGTTCTAAAAATGATGCATGTAGAGAAAATAGCTTAAATTTATACCTTGAAATTGGCCTCTGTCGCTTTAATTAAAGAGACAGTCTTTCACACTCTCCACCTTCAGGATGTTGTTGATCTGGGAGGAGGAAGCTAATCTGGGAGGAGGAGTTTTGTGAAAATGGGCGGGGCTAAGTGAAAAGGGGCGTGGCTTTGTGAGAGGAAGCATTCAGGCACCCCTGAATGGTTGCCATGGGAGAATCAAAGATTTCTCAACAAAAAAAAAGCCTGAAAGAATTAAAGCGACATTCCAGGTATGTGTTTGATGAAGGAATAATATTATAATATAATAAAAAAAATTATTTTACACAATACCTTCCCTTTTAAGTGTTTCAGAACATCTAACCAATTTAGATATTAATCAAAGTCTAAGGGAGAAAAAAAATAAATACAAACCTACCTACTTGTGTGAAAAAGCGATTGCCCCCTAAACCTAATAACTGGCCTTAACTAGAGCCGTCTACTTGACTGTAACAGCAGACAAATACTTCACAGGGTTTATTCCTGTGGTTTGAAACTTTGATCCAGGTCACTGGATCAAGGTCTTAATCAGTTATTAGCGTGCTCATTTCCACGCTAATAATGAGCACGCTATTGTAGCGCAGAAATTGCGCTTCAATTTCTGCTTGGATAAACTCTCTTAATTTGATAAAAAAAAAACTGAAATTTGAGAATGAGCCAGCATCAAGTTACTCAAACGTCCTCCAGGTCACTTCTAGACAAAGAAGATTTGTTCTAACGCAGATCATTAAGTGTGAGAGAAGAAAGAAAAAACAGAAAGTGGCAGAAAAATTATAAATGCCTCCTTTTAGCGTATATAAGCATATCCCTCTTGAACGGCGAGTCACACAGCGCGAACACAAAAGCTCCACTCTTTCTCCTTAACTGTCCTCTTTTTCTTTAAGTGGTACCAGACGTAGGCATTTCTTCATTCAGCTCATTCAAACTGAGGCAACTTGCCATTCTTTATTTTTTTAACAAAACGAGCGGTAAAAGCCAAACATTAGGTCATGGAACATTTTCACCCAGAGAAATAAGTCACCGCCTTCAATGAGACATCAAAACCAGTTGGAGTATTCTCCTGCAAGAAAATATGAGCTGGTGAGGAACTTTCTCAAAGTCAAGTGGTGCTGTGGGACTTTTTCCTGTTATTTGAATACGACTTTCAACAGTGTGGCGCACATGCGTTTCCAATTAGGAGCTCAGAGCCAACGACCAGAGCTGGGCCCCACTCAGCCGTTCCACGACTGACCAAGTCTCAGGAAATGTTAAACAGGCATCATAACCGTGACAGAGACAGCAGATTTTTCAAAAGCCTTTGCTCTCTAAACAATAATTAAGACATCACAGTGGACTGATTATGTAGACTGCAAAAAATGCACAAACCTAAATAGAGGAGAGAGCGCATAATTAATCATACGTTTCTGTGACACATTTATAGCTGGGGCGCTTGCACAAAGCTATTTGTCTGTTTGGTAAATGCGCATGAAGCATGCTTAGAGTCAAAAGAAACAATATGTCAATGGTGTTGATTTGTGGGGACCCTAATGAGAGCGCATGGTTTACATGAGGCAGTCAGAGCAGGATCCACTTCACTCACAGCAGCAATAACTCCCCGTGAGCCTGTCTCTGCTCAGACTTCAATCTCCAGGCCCTTAGGAGCTGTTGGAGGACTTTGATGTTCTGTCTAAATGAATCGACTGTGCTTCTTGATACAGCCCCTCCAGTCAACTGACTTCCCCCCCCCCACCAATTCTGTCACCTGTGATAAACACCACGAGTGCTCAGAAGTACCAAAATTTGGATCACATGCTCAGAAAAGCCACATTTTCTTCTCCTCCTCCCTCCAGCTTTGTAAATAACTGGGGGAAAAAAAATATATGATTGTTGTTTTCCACTGCGCTCTATCTGAATCCAGACCTTTTGATGTGTGTGGCTGCATTTGAGCAGGCAACACCAGGCTGGTTTTTGTTACCTTACAGCCCTGCAACGTTCAGTAAGTAAGCCTTTATGTAGGATGGCCCCACAGGGCATGGTGTTTGTTAGAGCCAGGGCAAAGGCAACAACCTCCGATTCCTTCCTCCCCCCTCCCCACTTTCTATCATACTGGAACACTTTCTTACAAAGAATCAGAGCCAGAGAGCTCTACGTGCATGTGGGTTCACTGACTTGATCGAAACAAGATCTAAGGCTTATTCAGGAGCACTTGTGTGCAGCAAGGAATGTGGACATGTAATAATGAATCTGCTTTGAGAGAGCCATGCAATGTCACAGATGCTAACTTGAACATGCATAAGGGCATGAATGACAAAAAAAAGTATAATTCTAGCCTTAATAGAGGACAAAACTAAAGTTGTTGTTGAAGTTGTTGAAATGATTGAAAATGAAAGTTTTTTGTTCAGAGACCAAACCATGGAAAAAAAAAATTATGTCTGGCTACACTGAACTGAACCCACTATCCCCATGATGAAACATGGTGGAGGTAGCATCTTGCTTAATTTTAGATACTTCTAGTTGTTTTGAGTACAAAATATCTATATATCTTATCTGTAGGTTCTGCTAATCATAGTCATGATATGAACACTGACCTATTATTTTTTTTAATTTGGCCTACAGCTTTTTGTTTTTTTTGGCAACTGAATTAACTCACTTCCACTAATTGAAAAATCTGTAACTTCTAAACTTTAATTTAGTTTTATGCAAAGTTTTTTTTTTTTTTTACTTGGATACTTTTGCAATATTTTGTTGGTAAAATTTTCACAAAATAGCCATTTGTTTGGCATTCTGACAAGTACTAGTTTTGGAACCACAGTTTCAGTTGGATCTGAAACTTAAACCAAAAAAAAAAATTTAAAATCGGAAAATTGACTCTTTATTTTGTTAAAGTGAGTGCACTCAGTCCTCAAGTCAAAAAAAAACAAAATATTGATGGGTAAAATAACAAAATACAGGTGTAAATGGAGAATATAATGTTATGCATATAATATATGTATGAATCCACGTCAAAACAACTGCATTTGTCAAGCAGTATTACATTTTTGTTCCTTGAAAAAGATTTGGAAGATCAAAGATTTTCCCCTCTCAATTTTCTATTTCCTGGACATATCCAAACATTTTAATACATTCAATTAATTCAGTCAATTTTCAAATTGAGGGTCTGCGAAAAGAATTGAAAATAGCTCTTTTGAGGCTTTTCAAAGAACAGAAACTAATTCTTTCTTTCAAAACGTCTCAGTGTTCTACCCAGTAAAACACACTGAAGTTCAGGTTACAACGTGGCAACATGTGAAGAAGCTCAAAGGCTATGAACGGTTCTGTAAGGACCTGTATCCCTTCTAAGCTTCCTCTTGGTCAATTTTCATTTGCCCAAATCCAATCAGCATCGATTCTGCATTTTCCGCAAGCTGAGGTAAAGGCTTTCCTTGAAATCTTAACTTGGATGAAACAGCAGTATTTAACCTATCACAGCCTCGGATGAGCTGGCTGGGTTTTTGAAGGGAAGTATGAGTTCTACAGGCGAAGGCATTGATCCTCCCACACCTTGGGTTTTTCCCAGCGTGTACAACGATTCCTGTGCAAAGCCTCTGAACACTTCTCTCCCTCCTCCAGCAGGTCGATGGTGAGCAAACCTGCCCCTGGATCGAGCATCTCATTTAGTCGCCGGGCCCCTTTGATGTGGATTCAGTGCTGCGGTGCATATCATTTGTGTTTGAAGGTTCAGCTTCCACAATACAGCGAGGGTTTGAAGTTTCACATATTGCAGGTGCTACAATGTGATAATCCGGGAGCTGGTTATGCATTATACATTTTTTTTTTTTTTTCATAAAAGAACACTATAAACTCAAAGTGAAATGTGGAAAAAGTCAGCGCTTGAAGGTATATATTGACAGAAACAGCTTCTGAGACTTCGGGGTGCGGGACGAAAACACTCTTGTTATCTCGAGCTTTTCAGAATCAGCTCTACATCTTCACACAGAAGGGGGTAAATATCCAAATAAACAGAGTAGAATAACATTTGACTAGGGCCTGCTATGCCGTTATGAGACCAATTTAGTTCACTGAGCACTTCTCTCAGGGCACGGAGAGGAGAAGGGGCCATGACGGGTCCTTCTTAGTCTTCAAGGGCCGGCAATAAAAATCTCTTTTGCCATCTAATTTCACATGGGACTTGATCTGCAGCTCGGGGGCAATTCCTGCAGTGTGCGCTTAAATAAAAGATGAAACAATCATTGTCAACATCGATGTCTTAACAGGAAAAGATCACACCGAATATAATATATATGTCTTTTCAGTTGCAAGACAAATAGGAGAAGAAAATGGCTTCCTGCAGGAAAATTTAGCGATTATATTTCAAGAAGTTAAAAAAAAAAAGAGCTCAGCCTTGCATCAAGCAGGCAGAGGATTTAAAATGGGGGGAGGGTGGGAGTCGTTGCCCAGAGAGTAAAATCTCGTTGACATTTAACGTCTGTAAGAGACCGAGTTTTAAGCAAAGGCTTATGATCTTGATAATTAAAGAGTGTTTGTATGGAGGTGCACAGCTAGGCGTCTCTTTTTAAAAGATGTTTACTGTCTCTAAAGCGAAGAGATGGTGGCAGCCTCAGGGCCTGCCTACTTTCTTTTCCCCAGCTCTGTCTCTATCTTTTGATAAATACACACAAACACACACATGGGTATATATATGCAAACTCTGCACGCCGAACAAACACGCTCGGAAAAAAATAAATAAAATAAAAAAAAAAAATTAAAAAAACACACGCACACGTACACACACGCACAGACAAGAAAGACTTGCTGCTTTTCACAGGCATCAGCCTCTCAATTAGCTTCTGAACTCATTTCTCCCTCCTTGGAAGGGAATTATTTTTCAGCTGGATGCCTTTTCTTTGTTTACTGTGAGCAGACCCGAGCCTTATCAGCAGCTAATCACTGCATGTCAAATTCAAAGACTTGCTGCAGTCACTTTAGAGAGAAAGAGGAATTAGTGAATAATCTTTTAAAGTTCAGATTGTCATTTTAGATTTGAACAATCACCAATTTCTTTTAGATGCACAAATCTGTCTAACAGCCAGGGAGAAGATCAGCGTTTGTTGGATATAATTTGTTGTGACACGTTAATTGCATCTACTTGTAATTCTCTCTAATTGATGCTTGATATGTCTCAGGAAATTAGGCCAACTAGATAACACTGTAAATATTATTAATCCTCCCCGCCTTTCCCTTTTCCGTGGCAGGTCTGATGAATTCGCAACAGCCATAGCTGTAATGTGTCAATGTGCCGCACAGCTATGCTGTGTATTCCCAGGGCTGCCGGGCCGACAAATCTAAGGTTACAGCCGTACCACTGTATATTCAAAACACATTCAGGCACACCGCAGAGAGCCAAAGAGGACTAACCTGAGCGATTTTCACTGAGTTCTGGGTAGAGCCACCGGCGTGGTATTCAACTTTGTTTCTCTTGACAATTTCTTCAAACCTGAAATAAGAGCAGACCTGTCAGTCAATGTGAAGTTTAGGCTTATTTGTCCAAGATCCCAATTTCATTAATATGCAGGATAATGAAAATATGCAGCTGCATCTGTCATAGGATGCTCCCTTGACCCAGTGCAGGTGGCAGACAGAAGGAGTCTAACTGAAATACCATCACTGTTGGGCAATGTCTCCCCCCGAATGAACTAAGCTGGAGAGCTCCTTCAATGACAGACTGCTGCATCCTAAGTGCACAAAGGAGCATTACCGCAGACCATTCCTCCAAGCAGCTGTAACACCGTATAACTATCACTGCTCCCAACAGCTTCCTGTTGATATTTACTCATATCTGTTGCTTGTACAGTTTTATTCACACTTCTGGTAAAAACACTACAAAAACACAAAATCTTAAGTGTTTGTGACTTAGTACACTTAAAATAAAACAAAACTAGCCTACAAGAAACTTTTTGGCACAATATAGGAGCTTGTTTTAAGTCAATAATTTCTTAATATTGATGAAAAAGTTTTAGTTACAAGTGAAGTGGCAGGTTACAAAACATTCTTCTCAATCTTAAAATGCCTTGTTCCACTGGCAGATTATGTCACTTATAACTAGTACTTTTTTCATCAATATTCAGGAATTATTGACTTAAAACAAGTTAATACTTCATGCTGAAAAGTTAGTGTTGCCTTATTTTAAGTGTACTAAGATATTTTCACTGGAACTAGACCAAAAGTACTTGCTGATATTGTGGTTTTTGCAGTGTAGTGTGTTATTTTTTAATACAAAAATACACATGCACATTTTGTATTTGTTTTTTTTTATTTTCCTACTCTGTTGCACCTTTATTTGGAACGAAGCATGTTAGATTTTAATAAAAATAATTTAACTGCACAAATTTTGTACTTTTACCCTTGCTGTACAGCATTTTATTCTCAATCTTTATCTTTGTGGGAATGTCACTTTCCTGCTGCTACATCCAAACTTTCCCACAATGGGACAATAAAAGGACACCTCTATTCTATCTCTTTTAGTTCTATGAGGCAAAAGATTTCAACCCCACTGAATGTTTTTACATTTCTTTCATGACACAAACACCAACTTAAACATATGTATTGAGATCTGTGACAGACAAACCAAGGTTGAGAATAATTGTGCAGTGGAAGGACTTATTTTTAATGGGGGTTTTTTTATAAGACCTTTTACTCTGTTACTCCTTACTAAACTCTAGAGCTCTATTTCTAAAGTGGGCTAAACAATAAACCAGGCTTTGAAGACCTCAAAGGTCGCTTGAAAATGTAGTTAGCCTCAAATGCAAAACTACAAGAACATTAGCTAAACTAATCGACTGGACAAAGACAGTAATGACCAGAAAATCAACCAGGAAGAGCTGCAAAAATCAACGGCTCAACTATAACTAATGCACTCCACAAAGCTGGTCTTTGTGGAAGAGCGGCACGAAGGCCAAAAAACCTAACTTGAACCATTAGACTTTATGCAAAATGCTATGTATTGCAGAAACCACATGCCTCTAGGCCACCTATAACTTTAAAAACACCTGTGCTGTGGTTATAAAACAGCTTTCTCAATAATTATCACATTATAAGACACGCAGGTGTGACTTGATAAGAGCTACTAATTAGTCACCTGCAAGTTACTGGAAAAGGCTTAAAAACCTTATAAAGAGCAACTGTAGTCCGTGAAAACTTTGTCAAGTTCATTTGTTTACACTAGCTGTGCACATGGCAATTCAAAGAATTACAAGAAATGATATCAAAATTAACATTAAAGACAAGATGGATAGATAGCATTTGACAGATAAAAAGTAAAAAGAGGGCAACTGGGGTCAAAATGTCAGCCTGTATAAAGCAAAAGAAGAATCGTTCACACGTGGTTATAGTTAGCCATCCTGTATTAAATCAGGCTGAGCAGTAAAAGTTCAATGTAAGAAACACGATCTGCTTTCTTCAAAACAATACAACATGTAAAAGCAGCTATTAATCTTTAATAAGGCACAATGTGCTGCTGTTTCATAGGCTTTTGCTTTCAGGTCTATTAAATAAATAGCTTTTATAGTTTCCTTGCGTACATAACTAGGGAAAGTATTTAGGGAGAGTCCACCTCTGACGAAATATTTTATGTCTAAACCATGTCAAAAAAAAGTTTAAAAGTGACAGTAACAGACTAAACAACAACAACAACAACAACAACAAAAGAAAACAGGCTCCATTACCCTGAGGAACGGGCAGAAAACAATCATGGGAGTTTTCCAACGCGAGGCACAGGAACACACTCTGGCCTGCAGAGAAACACTAAGAGAGTTTCCGTACATTTCGTTTCATCCCTTCGTAATGCCATTTCAGACATCAATAGCGACTGTGCTTCCGCGTAATGTGATGCAAAGCTCAGCTGCAAAGATAGATGCTTATTAGATGCTTATTATCTATGAAGCTGGAATGTGTATATTTTCCACATCGTTCACACAAACAGGCTTCCAGAGGGCGAGCTACAGAAACGTGTCCACCCCACTAACATAATTGACCGAACTACAGTCAAGATGCTATGGCATGTTAGGAGGTGTCTGGCTCCCACTCAACTTTGAATTGAAGTGTGTCTACACCAGGGGCAAAATAATGAAATGACATTAAAACATTAAAGTGAACCACCACATCTCCACTGGTGGCTGTGTAATTTCACTTTAAATAATTAGACTTAAAAAAAAAAAAAAAAAAGCTTCCTGTAGAGATGCTTGTGCGTATTCCCGGAACAGTTAGGTTGTGTTCCCAGGCATTTTAAGATTTAAAGATATTTTCAGGGATGCAGGATGTGAAGCGGAGCGCCTACATTTCATTCAGTGAAACATGCATCTGTTGTAAATATAGTTCAAAGACAAGTGTGATCTGTATGCAAAGTGTATCGTGGCTTACCAACATGCAGGAGTCAGAGAAGTTCAATACTCCTGGTTCAACCTGGTTTAACTAAGCATGGCCGAATTTTGAGCTGGTGTGAAAGTAACCTTTACTGGTTCAAAGAAAGTCTACAGATCATGTCTCAAGGCAACGAGTCTACCCAGGGCAGAGTGCTCTGAATAATATAAAATAAAAAAAATAAATAAAAAAAACTTTCCTTACAAGTGGAAAATATGCTAACCGGGAGGGGGGGAAATTGTTCCTGAGACACCTGTTTTGACTCCTTGACAAAAGAAGAATTTGAGCACTGTGGGTGTTTATAACATGAAGGGAGCCGAGGGACTCCAGACCCATTTCAAATAGACACACAGCTTCAGAGGATTTGAGGGTCTTTTTTTTTTTTTCCCACTAGAACTATTTGCTCCACCTTTCAGTGCAGACAGCATGGGGCCCTGCTCTTGGAAGCCTCGAAAAATCCCATCCGAAAAGGAGCAGCTGCCTCGAGACCTTTACACCCTCAAACATCATGTGATCCCACAGTAGTGACACCGTAAACGGCCCCCATGGCCATTTAGGGGTAGAAAATCCCTTTCCATCTACTGCAGCCTGAGCCGACTACGCGATGGGAGGGAGCAGAGAGAAAGAAATTGTTTTGAACAAAATGTCCTCAGCTACTAACCTCAGCTTTTAAAAGCTGCCGGTGTCGTTCAATGGAGGAACAATTTCAACCATGCCACGCATTCCACTAATGTATGGTCAGTTTGTGTTATATAACAAGGGCAGTCCAGCCTACTGCCAGTTAAAAATGAGCCTGAGCCACATGTATAATGTACATTTTGTTTCTCATATCTTCCAATGTGAAATGAATTAAATGAAAGTGAATTAAAATACAGTGTATTGTAATATGCTGAGGGTTTTTCTTCCCAACAAAATCCTCGCCCCGACAGTTTCTATAGTAAAAAATGTAATATAGACATTTTTTTGTGTGTGTATTCAATTCGGTTTAAAATAAATCGAAATAAATCGAAGCAAATTTCACATGCCGATATTACAGCCCTCCATGCCAAAACATTATGTAAACAGCAGGTGGCCAACGTGATAAAGCTCACAATGAATGGTGTGTAGAGATTGTAATGAAGGAAATAAAACGACCGAATCAGAAAAATGTAAGTTAATCATAATCATTAACATCATAGCAACACTCAGCAATGGAACTGTGATTGAAAGTTTTGGTGTTTCTGGTTATTCTCCTAAAATCATCCCCCAGGCAAGTGTGAGCTGATTCATGGTTAAAAAGACACATCCTGTGGAAGGTCTTTGTATGCTCAGAATAACTAGAACCCCAGTGAGAATAAATGGCTACAAGAAAATGGCTAATTGTCTAAAGTTGCTCAGAGATAGAGTGGATTAAATAAGACAACATTTTCCCAGAATGGGTACGTACTAATGCCTAATCCACACAAAAAACATTGTACAGGAGATATATCCTTCAGCACTATCTCCAGACTTGGTAAAACATACCATGTGTAGAACTTGCCACAAGTTAAAAGCTACTATATTTCTACATATTTACAGTTAGAGCAATAAAAAAACACCTTATAGTAACTGGAACTAAAAAGACCCG
Organism: Poecilia formosa; assembly: GCF_000485575.1. Lineage (NCBI taxonomy): Eukaryota > Metazoa > Chordata > Actinopteri > Cyprinodontiformes > Poeciliidae > Poecilia > Poecilia formosa. The sequence continues at coordinate 1,921,837 of NW_006800034.1, forward strand.
ATGAGAACCTAAGTTTATTTTGCCATTGTGCACAAGGATGAAGAGGATAGCAAAGTGGGCTCAAAAAAAATCTCACTATAAAAACTGCAGTCAATGTTTTGGTGAGATTATGCAACTCAAAGAACAATTTCATTTATTTTAATGCGTCTCTGACATCTTTACCAGATGGGCCAATAAATGTGGAGGGTGCTGCAGGCTAAATCAGAGTCGTATCCCAATTAGAGTAATAAGTCTGCATAAAATATTTTTATTCAGAGGATTTTGCAGTGCAGCACCATGATTCTTCCTCAGCTTAACACATCTGTAAATGCAGGGGAGATCAAACAAGTCGGGATCATTGTGCTGTTTACATTCCTGGGGACGGAGCCCCCAACGTTGTTTCCCATCAAGGGAAATATGAGAGCTCCCAAAGTACTTTGAGTGTTCTCTGCTTTGAGTCACTCATGAGTTTCTTTTAACCCCCTCTTAAAAAAGAACAAGAAAAACAAGCCAAGTACATTATTTACATGAGGCAATAATTCAAGATTTGCTCCTCAAAGTCTCTTACGTGGAGGGCAAAGTGAGCCCATTTACCGACTCCCTCTTCATTCGCCTTTGATGTTAGCCTATCTCGATAAGACCAGATGAGTGCCCTAAAATCCCAGTCGAGTGATTTCGCAGGAAGAACAAGTCTCGGTTAATCAATGGTAAGATTGGATCTGGATTCTCCGGAGTGGTCTGCCTGAAAGTCCTCCCGAGTGTTTGAGTGCGCACCAGGGTAATTCGCTGTTAATGATCACCGCGGCACCCACTCTCCTACGCGCCGCCGTTCGTTCCCCATTTAATTGCCTCGTTCGCGTTTAAACAGCTTACAAATCACAAGGACAGGCAGGAAAACATGATCAAATGGCGACTATCGCTAATCAGGGGAGGACAAGAGGAAAGGTTAGGGGGGAAATGAGGGGCTTTTGGTGCTCTCCTTGGGGTATTAGGAAGGAGGTGGGTCGTACAGGAGCACTAAATTATCTCTGCTTCAACTATACTAGGCAGGTACCTTTAAAACAGGCAGATCCATCTTCTCTCTATCTGACAGAGGCAGCTAAAAGGCTTTGGTAATCCCAGTTTCAACACAGGCATCTGGAGCGGAGACAAGTTCCACCATTGATTAGATTCCCCAATCAGTGCATACATCCTACACCAGCCTCGCTTGGTAGTCTGGAGGCAGAACAAGGCCTGATGTGCAGTAATTGTTTCCATAGGTCAGGCGGAGGGGAGAAAAAAAAAAAAGCAGCTCAGGGCCGTGATGAAAGGGAGATGGAAAGGGTGAGGAATATTGTTGTTTTTTCCCCCCAATTAAATTGTTTGTCAAACCCTTCACAAAGGGTTACGCAGTTTATCTGTTTAAAATCAATACGCTCGTCTCAGTGTGAAAGCTTGTCCCGACACAAGACAGGCCCATTAATTATTCTGTTCTGTGTGCTATCGCTGAGCTGCTCAAGGTTGAGCCTTATCTTTTCTTATTTCAAATCAATAATTATCTTCTACCGTGTGCTCCTCTTAGAAATAGATGTGCTTTTTATTCAATGCCTGTAGAGTCTCTCTCTCTCTCTCTCGCACTCCGTTTGTTTTGTTTTTTTCTTCTTCTCTCTGTAGCAACCGGTGAGGAACGCAGAATGAATAGGGCATTCTTATCACTGGAACATTAGGGCATGATGGGAGTAGACGGCAAAGACTGTGGCGCATAAAAGCGCTGAACACAAATGAGTCACGATTCAAACGTCGACTGAGGCCTTGTTCCTCGTCTTCTGACATCTTCTAATAAAGTGAAGTGAATGTTGATTTGCACAAAGGCTCTAAGATGTTGACATGATTAAGGTACCGTGGCCTGCAATGCATCTCATTCAATTAGGAAAACTGGAAAAGTAAGTGTATTTCTGTACTCGAATGCAGAAAGTGAAACTCGCACGTTACAAAGAGTCGCTGCAGTTTTGATAATTATGGCTCAACAGTAATAAAAGCACAAAACTTTAGATTCTCAAATAATAAGAATACTACAAAAAAAAAGCAAATAAAGCAAAACTTTGAATACAGAAACGGTGTGCTGTGGCAGTAGTAGTCCACCAGTCAGTCACTGACAGCCTCCACAATAAGGGTAAGTCCCAAAATGTAAGAGCTATAAAAGTGTGCGCATAAAGTCTAGTATGACAGCACATTTATGGAAAGTTAAATGGAAGGAAAAAATGTTCAGCCACAGGTTTAGCAGGTTAGTGAAGTAAAGCTCACTGAAAAGGTTACGGCAAATTCACAAGTTTCACAAGGTGTGCCTTGCAGTTTTGGTAAAGTAGACAAATGCAGAATCGAGGAATATTAAGTTGAGAGGAAGGAAAAACTGCGTTAAGAGTAAACAAACACCAACATAGGGATAAATGTTGTTGCATTCATTTAATTTAAGTTTATTTGATAGGTGCAGACACACATCGACATAGACAAACTGAACAGAACAGTAGTCCCATGTTTGCATCATAGTGTTTATAGCAAAAGCTAATGCACAGCACATTAGCTAGATGGGGCTAAAAACTAGTAGAACGTGAAATAGCAAGGTTTGTGAAGCAAAGCCTACTCTGGAGTTTTGGAAGAAACACAAGGTCTGTACTGGGTGTTTAAGTCACTTCTGAATGAGAGAAAATATCAGGATCATCTTAGCTAGGCTAAGGAGAAAAAGGTCTGCAGTGCTCAAAGGCCCAAAGTCTTCCTTTCAGATTTAAGAAAATTTCTAATTTCATTTGGAAATCAAGATCCCAGAGTCCACAGGAACAGTGGAGAGACAAAGAAACCAGGCTGCTTGAGATCCAGCGACAAGTTTCCACCGGCAGTGATGATTCAGGGAGGCATGTCAACTTCTGATGTTGATTAACTCGAGTTTGATCAAGTCAAAGGTCACTCAAACCATGTACCAGGAAATTTTTAAAGCGCTTCCCGCTTCCCTCTCCTGATGAGCTTTTATGGAGAAGCTGATTTCATTTTCCAGCGGGACTTGGCGCCTCTCCACATTGCCAAAACTACCAGTGCCTGCTTTAATGATCACGGTGTTCCTGTGTTTGATTAGCCAGCAAACCAGCCTGACCAAAAACCCCATGGAGAATCTCTGTAGTGCTGTCAGGAGGAAGATGCGGGACACTAGAGCAAACAATGCAGATGAGCTAAGGGCTGAAATTAAAGCAATCTGTGCCACAGTCTGACTCTTTCCACTTGTAATTCATGCAAAAGGAGCCCCGACCAAGTGCTGAGTCGATAAACTGTGCAGTGCACGGTCATACGTTTCAGCATGTTGGCATTTCTGCATCAAAAATCCTTTTCCGATGGTGGTACGCAGCATTTTAACTGTCTGAAAAGCAAACACTGAGAGTCCCTTAGCTGTTAGTCATAACAGAAAACTTGAAATATATCCCTCTGCGTGTAATGAATTAGCTCCACTTGGAATTAAATTACAAAAACAAAATAGCTATTCAGTGATGTTGTAATTTATTGAGATGCACCTGCATTTAGGAACCTTGAGCCGAAAAAAAGTCCTGCCGCGACAAAAGGAGAAAAAAAAAAAAAAAACCCGGCTTCGCTGTAACAGAGACTGGATGCACAATTAATGGCTGCACAATTACATGGTCATAATGGGTGAGTAATTGCATTAGAATGCAGAAACAACAAATGTGTATCCCTTTAATAATCGGCCGATCCGGCAGCAGCAACAGCCCATTTGTTGGCATTAGCCGAGAACTGCTGTTTGTACTTAATTAGGCTGCGCTCAAGGATTTAGATGGTGGGGGTGAAATCTGCTCACGGAGAATGAGTTCATATTATTTCCTCTAAAATGTCACAGGTTTTTGGCTTCACGCTGCAGAGGGTGGCGTTGTTTGTCACACTCTGCCGTGTGGATGTAGTGCGCGTGTGCGTGTGTGTGTGTGTGAGTGAGAGATAGAGGATATGAAAGAGAGAAAGAGGGACACACTGGGGGAAGAGGAGTGGGAAGAGGGAGCGTGTGTAAGGAAGGATGGGGGGGCTTCTGGCGTTCTCTCGAGGATTGAGATTTGAAGCCGAAGCACAAAGCCTTTGAGACGTTCCCCCTTATCTCGGTGGTTGATACCAGGATCTGGGTGATTCAGAGCGCTCCGTGTGAATAATTCCACCAACACCCCCTGCTGTGGGGACCATATGGCCCTGTGTGAACTTTAAACACACTGGGAGTGTTGCTGCTCACCAGTCGGGCCTCCCGATCTCTACCCCCGCACAGGCAAGGTGTAAAGAAATGATCAGCACAGATGATATAAGAACTACTTCACATGTATGAAAGCTGCTGCCATTAATGTGGCGGCTGGTGGGGGGGGAGAAGGGGGAGGGGGCGAATCAAAGATGACTAAAAATAGCCCTGAGCATGCTTTTCTGAAGCGAACGCGCCGTATATTCAGCGGCTGAGTCGGCCCCCCGTTTTAATTATAAAACGCTCTTTAAAAGGTGGGGAGTTGAGGAGGTGATGGATGAGAAGGAAGATGTAGATTACATTTGTTACATCCCCCCTTTTGACTAGTGCTGTTTCCTTCTGGCACCACCTGCTGGCAGCTGCCAGCCACCAAACAGAGGCATCTGCAGCTCCGGCGAGGACGAGCTTTAATTATGATTGCATCAGCCATCCCCCTCGTGATGCAGCGGGCAACCTTTAAACGCAGAAGAAAGAAAAAGAAGAAGAAAGAAAATAAAAAATAAAAAATCAACCAGCCCCACAACATGTTCATGGAGATTTACCTCATTTTCCTGAAAATTTTTTAAGACGACTTGTTTATAATTTACAAGGATGCAGATTCCTCCCAGCCTGGATTTATGCCCCAAATCGTCAGATTCGCGCTTATCAATAAAACATTAAGAGAGCGGCACGTCTGGCAGCTGAACATGGTTTTGATGTCTCAATTACCAGTCGAGAGCGATTAATTTCTGCTTTCTCTTTGGTAAGGAGGCGGGCTGATGGATGCAGGCTAGTGACCTTTGGCCTACACTGCACAAGAAGAGGTTTGTATCAGCGCTCTGTAAAACAACAAGAGATCTGGAAAATAAGAGGTGGCGGTGGTTGTGGTAGTGTGGCGTTATAGCGTGTCTACACACTCAGTCAAGCATCGGTGCATCCAGTGAAGTGGCACATGCAGCCTCTGCATGCAATCTTGCATGTCTGCACACACACACACACACCCCCACCCACTAGGTGGAGTGTTTCTTCTCATGACAAGCCGGGATAGCTCCACTGGGGGTTCCCGGTCCTCTAGATTCAATTCGTTATTTATTAAAAACGCAAGAAATAAAGAAAGAGGCAGTAGAGTCAAGTGTGTTTACAGACCAGAATCCATCACACACACACACACACACACACACACACACACACCCACGCAAACCCAAGAGTGTTTAGCATGTACTCAGTGAGAGAGGGCCTTTGTTGTTTCCTTGCCGGTAAGCAGATTGAGCTGCAGCAGCAGCAGCAGCAGCAGCAGCAGCAGGGGTGTGTAAGATGTACACAGACAGCGGGGTGTTTGAGTGGAGAGGCACCTCCACTGATCTCCTGTGTCGTGTGATGATGTGTGTGTGTGATGTGTGTCTCAATCCAGTGCTGATCCCCCTGAGTCAGCCCCCGTCAGTGATACGAGCCCCC
>NW_006800034.1:1927789-2001930 GCF_000485575.1 Poecilia formosa
GGGGGGGATTACAGAGAGGGAGGAGGAGAGAGGATGAGCACTGATGAACTTAATTGCTGTGAGCAAACAACCTCTGAAAAGAGTCACGCCATCATCCCGAGATGAGAAAGTAAACAATTAATTATCATTGGACAGAGGGAGTCATAAAGCAAATGTTTGAGCAGCACCAATATTCAGGAAACCCCCCCCCCCCACCAACACTTTCTCTTCGAGGTGAAAATACAATCACTATAACAATGACTCACTAATTTGACACACTAATAATTATTAGCTCTAATAAGACATGGCTAACAATCCCAGGAGGGCCTTGGGTCCATGCTACATTATGAAATACCGCTGGTTCAGAACTACTTATGATAAACAGTCACGCTGAAATAAAAAGTTGATTTACCTGCACTCTGATTTACAGCAGAAACAGGAACGTTTTCATTACGTAGCTCCCTGTGGAGAGCTAGCTGGAGGTAGAAACAGCAGGCAGCTGGTGCCACCTGCTGGAGACACAATGTGCATGCAATAAGTATGCAAGTGGAAGGTCGAAAATGGTCAGCAGCGCCACAGGAGACGTATGTTCACATTAAATAAAAAGCGAAAACAATGACAGTTTCACATAAAATCGAAACTTTGTCAGGGGAAAATCCTTTCCTGAAATATATTAACAGATGCTGGTCATTTCGCCTGTTTACCTTCTCATATTTGTGCAATTTTGGCCTTTTTGGCACTGCTTTAACAAATAATGAAGTAAATTTTATACTCTGCTCTGATAAGTAGTGCAATACTTTGCACTGTGCAAAAGTAATCAAACAAAACTTGAATGTGTCAGTTGATTTGTAGAAGCTGCAGATCTGGCTGCATCTCAAGTACAGTACGGCCTCCAACAGTTGTTCTTCCACTTTGGATCAGAAAAGGCCAATCAATCCATCTTCCTATCAACTCTGACCAGTTTCTCCACCTCTGAAGCCTTCACACAAAAGTCTCTAATAGTTATTTTTTTGTTTGATTCATGGAAACCGTCAGCATGTTAAAAATCTTGGGAAAATAATATGCAAAAATAAAATTGAATGAGAGACTTGAGAATTTTCTGATTAGTTAGCTCCACAATTAAAACAAAAATAATTAACTAACTACAGAGCGAAACATGCTTGATAATAACAATTAAGTCAAGGATGGTGACTTGTTTGCATGAAATATGCCAACCCAAAACAAGTTACACGATCGCATCTGACAATATCTGTCTGAAAAAGCAGGGTTCTCACAAGTGGAGGAAGTCACACGCAGCGCTTTGGTTGAGCTGGTTTCCGACCTCGAGCTCAAAACCTACTTTGAAAAAACCAGCATCTGCTGAAAAGGAGATGCCTTATAAGGGCAGCTTGGAAACCACACGGGAGATACTGTCTAGAGAAAAAGAAAAGACAGAGCACGGCCGACGCAGCTACTAAAACAAGATAATGCAAATAATGTAAGCAGTATGGTATGAGAGGCAGACGGAGTTGCTGCTGCATCAAAATGAAATGGGATATGATTAAAAAGTTTGCCAGTAGACTTGTTTATTGCATACATTTGTGACACAGAATCCAAATTCTGCTTTTTCTGAAAATTTGAATATTACATGAGACCAAACCAAAAAAAAAAAATTTTTAAACAGAGAAATGTCAATGTGCCGCACAGAGTATTAAAAAAAAAAAATTTTTAAACAGAGAAATGTCAATGTGCCGCACAGAGTATTAACTCAACACTTGGTCAGGGAATGCATGAATTACTGCATCAATGGAGTGTTGCATGGAGGCAATCAGTCTGCTGAGGTGCTAAGGAAGTCCAAGTTGCTTTCCCAGCTTTAGTTGCTGCAAGCAAAACTTTTAATAATGGAGATAAAAACCAAACGAGTTGCTGCAATGCAAATGATGCATATAGCTATTTATTTTCATTCATCAATAGAAAACTCAAAATTATATACATACATATATGCTTGTGATCCCTGAGAACAAAGTAAAAGCAGCACTTCTTGCAGACGATTAATCAGCTGTCAAAACACAAAAGCCTACACAGCTGCTGGGGCTTACTCTGAACACAAACAGAAGAAGAAGAAGAAGAAGAGGAGGAAGAAGAAGAAGGAAGAAGAAAGAAGAAGAAAGAAGAAAGAAGAAAGAAGAAGAAATAAAGCACCAACTCCCCAGCCAGTACCAACAGGGACGTAGACGCTTTCTACTGTATAGCAGGCAATTTCTCAGCCACAACAGGATTATATGGGCTCTGCTGCGACTAGATAATTGAATTCAGGAACGGCCACAGTGCACTGCATCCAATGATCTCTCTCCCACCAGGGTGATGGGAAGAAAGAGGGGCAGAGGGGAGGGGGAAGCTTGTGAATCGTGTTACACCAGATTCAGTTGTGCAACAATACCGTGAGTTGAGAGAAGTTGTAAGCCTATTGAGAGCTTCTTTTTTTTTTTCTGTAATTAACCTATTTGTCAGGATAACGTTTGCAGTTCATCTTTCTGAGATGAGCTACTTTGTGGATTACATAATGTTAACACTTAGTTTCATTTATCAAGCAGCCAAAGAGTGAACGCTCTGGGTTTTATCCAAGAATCTACATAAAAAGGAAAAAAAACACCGCACGTTTCCAGTGATGTAACCTGACAGAGATGAGAGTGAGCGCTCCTGTGTGTTGAATTGGTGAGGATATGCACTGAAATGTATTGTGACAGGAATTAACCACCAAAGCTGCTTGTTAATCCTGCCCTGACCTTGTGCAGAATGTACAGAGAACAGTGTCTGTGGGGCTAAAGATAACACCGCAGCCTTTGTGCTGAAGGAGAACAACACTGCTGATGATGCTGCTTTGTGCCGCCTCTGCTGCCCAAGGTCACGTGTGTCCTTTTGTGGAGTAACAAGACCTGACAAGGTAGCCTTTTGTAGCTCTGATGTACTGATATGTCCACGGACCGTATACAGGGTCTTGCAAAAGTATTTATTTGCCTTTTTTTTTTTTAGATCCCTTTTTTTTTCACATTTTGTCACATTACAACCACTATCTCTGTCGGGGCAAAAACGGTTAAAAACTTTCCTGTTTTAGAACACGACGTTCCCATGTGGCCACGAAGTAAGCCTGGCACTCTGCAACTCCGGTTATTACAAAAAGAAAAAGCAGCAGTTCACTGGGCTAAAGGGAACAGACGGAAGAAGACGCTCTGGTCAAATCCAAAACTGAAATGTTTGGGCTAAATGAAACACACCATGCAACCAAAAACCACTCCAGGTCACCCTGAAGACACCGTCTCCTTGAAACACGGTGGTAGTTTCAAGGAAACTGGTCAAAATTGACCAAAAGATGGATGGAGGTAAATGCAGAGTAGGGAAAAAAGACGGGAGACCGAGGTGAAGGTTCATTTTCCAGCAGAACAACCCTAAATATACAGCCACAGACATCTAGTTTCTTTGGGAAGGTGTGAATGTGCAATCTACTGGTGCGGATAAGGGAAGTAAGACTCTCGCCTGCCTAAAAACATAGGTCTCGGTCCGCTTCAAGTGAATCAAATCTAGGAGATGGGGCACACCGCAGGGCATTGGAGGTAAACACGACCAAAACAAATGTGTTTGTAGCAAAATTGCCAAGAGAAATGGCTCACCATCACTTCAGAGAAAAAGTATACCACAGCTGCTGGTAAACTCTCACAAGAAGGATGAAGTTTTCAATTACTTGGTACAAAAATCGAGGCTATTGGATGCATCTATATAGTGAACAGAGTCACACGAATGTGAAAAACTTGGTCAAAAATATGTGAATAAAACTTGATAAGCTAAGAAAAAGTGGCAGTTCAGGAGGCGAAATGGACAAGTGTTCTTAGTGTAAACAACCTGATGGGAGCTGGTTGTAACTTATCAGTTGTAACTTAGCAGTCTAAAAACTGACATGGTGACCTCCTTAATTTAACTCTAAAAAGAGACCTTTAAAGTTTTGGGAGTTTTTTTGTATCGTCGTTCCAACTGTTTTGACTTTCCAATTGTTGCTCAGACTAGAGACATGGTGAATTTCCCTAGTATCATGTAAAGACAAATAGGGCTCCAAGCAGCGTAATATTTATACTTAAATCCCAGGGAAACAGAATGTTACAGCCCACAAATAAAATAATAATAATAATAATAAAAAAATCAGACACTGTGACCAAGCTAAAAATTAAGAAATGCTTCAATTACATTTATTTTTTGTTAGAATCTTTTTCTATTTTCCCAGATGAAAGAAAAGACGGATTTGTTTTTTAAGGATTTTTACATATCTATACCATGGCTGCCTATAATTATGAAGAGCGCTGAGGTTTGTGTGCTATTGCTAATGCCACATATGCGCCGTCGTTAAGGCTGGGGTTCTCACATTTAACTGATATACAAATGTGCAGCTGTGGGGTAGGAATGTTCTCAGAAGGGACATTTGACACTTGATCAGTGAAAGAAAAAGATTCATCTGTTGCACTCTAGCAAGTGTGCCGGAGGCACATTTTATACTGGCAGTTTTACTTTACAAGACGAGTAAAATGTGATAAATAAAGCTTGTAAAAAAAAAAGAAAAAAAAAAGACATAAATCAAACATTTGAGAAATACCACCAGAAAGTAAGTACTGAACACATTTAGTTCTTCTTCTCCTTAAATGCACTTCTAATTAGGCATGTAGCTTACACTAGACAACAACTCAAGCAATCTTAACAGACAAGTAAAATAAAAAAAATAAAAAAACACTTTATAACGTGCAATTTGAATAGGGTAGTAAAATGGATTGACGCAGAATATAAATACTGAACACACGAAGAAACGAAGCTGCCAAGAGCAACAGCATTCCAAGAAACAGAGTCATTTGAAAGTAACCCTGCTTCCTCTCAGTGCAAAAGGTGAACCGCAATAAAAAGGTTTCTCATTACCAAGGTAATGCATAAAGCAGAATGTCATCATGGGTAAACTTTAATAGATTTCTCAAGACCTTTTCAACGTTTTAGTTGCAAACACACTGATGGAAATGGTTACGTGCGTACCAACTATGTAACCATGGTTACCATTATTTATTTGTTATCTAAATATCCCAGTTAACAACCCTGGGACCATAACCCAGGAGCGAGTAAATATTTAATACATTTCAGCTGGACTGTTCATATAAATTAATGAATGAGTTAATTAATATACTTTATAAATCCCAGAGGGAAATTCACAAGGACACACATTCTTACTCCCCATACTTTCATGTCATGGTTACCTACTTCAAATATATTTTTATACTATAAAGTAAGCTCAATAACAATTAAAGACATAAGCTTTCAGCCAATTATTTGATATCAACATTTTCAACCCCAACTATATTATTGAACACTCTTCTATGTAAAGCTCTCAGTTGTATTTGCTTAAGCATAACTTAACCAACTTGAGGTGCAGAACTCTTTATTTTGCAGGTTTGCAGGATACATTTCCTTAAGCAGGCTTGTTTAACCAATGCATTGTGGGTTTTGTAGTTTTATCACAGAGTAAGAACACAGATTTTTCTTTAATGTTTATGGAAGAAGTAAAGACTGAGTTGGCATGTAATATAAAACCTCATATACAAACATTAGGTGCATTTAAAACCCAAAGTTACGATTAATAAAACTAGGCCTTTTGAAAACTTTAAACGACGTTACAGAAATCCAGTTATCAATGTTACGACATTGCTGTTATTTCTCCAAAACTTCAAAGATGGACCATCTTCCTACTTACGGGATGGTACTCTTTTGTTTTGAAGATTTTGAAGGAGAATTTATCTTTTAAAGAAAAAGAAATCATCTGTACTCTTTCAAACAGAAGGCAGAGGCGAACATAAGGTCAGCTGAAAATCAGATCTCCGAGTTTGTTCGGGTAGTTCTTGTTTACCCTCCGTGTCAAAGAGTGTGACGATCTGCACTCAGGAAAATGCGGGTATGGTTTTGAGGAAGCTCATGAAGTTACTCTACATCTGCCTGGAATGCTAAAAATGCGGGTCTGGAAGGGGAGCAGACATGCTTTGGAAAACCGTTTCCATGAATTAAGCATGGCACAAAACACACACATTAAAATCCAAACCTTGTTTAATCCTATACAATTTATACCGAGGTGATTGTAGTGTCGGACTTCAAAATATTAGGTAGTGCCAACCCTCAAAGCTCAGCTGCAGCATGGTGAATTTATAACCAGGCTATTCTGAGCACAGCAAACAGTGCGAAGATGCTGTTAGTGGGGTATGAATGACGAGTGTAACCCTTATTTGGTTTGCCGTAATTTTAGCAAGATACGTTACGCTACAGAAAGACCATGTGGTTCTGCCGGTGTGTGTGACTCACAAGGCTTTGTGTTTGTCTTCAGCCAAGATCTGGTCGTTTGGTTTCAGTCCAAACCTTTCACAAAGAAAAAGGGGAAAGGGATGGTCAATAACCTTATTGTGTTTGTGAGTTTTAGGTAACTTGTAAGTAAAATCAAAGCAACTACTGACACTCACTTGTCAAGGAAATCTTTGTCCACCACGGCTGAGATGTCCAACAAGGGATTTCCCATCCCAAACAGCATGTTTTCACTATGAAGGAGGGAACAAAAACATATTGTATTCTGCAGACTCCCACATAGTGGCTAGGAGAGAGTGGAGGAAACGAGCAATCGGTGCTACGCTGTGAAACAGGAAATCATCTGGTTGGGATTTGTTGTCTTAAACAACAGAAATTTCAGTCAAGGCGCGCACCCCTGTTTTACTGCTTTACCGAGATTGACTCTGCCATCGTTACGTCAGCAACATGTGTGAATTTCTAGTTACCAAAACATGCACATGTATGTTATGTATTTTAGTTTGTGATTTTTTTTTTTTTTTTGCTTGCACAACAATTGTATCTACAAATTCACAGCAATAAGATATAGTGGGCAAAGTCTGCTCCTGACAGGAAATTTTATAACAGCTCAACTAAAATAAGGTCACTTTAAATAAGCAACACAACGACAGGAAATGTCTGTTATTCATAAGATGAATATAATTATTCATTTTATAAAGATGAATAATTATACTTTCGGAAGCGGTTTGTCTTGGTGAACATACACAATATCTCTCCAAACAATATTTTTCAATTAAACTAAGCAAAACACAGGGGGTAGAGTAAAAGCATTTCCTCAAAACATCAATCTTAACAGCTCAACTGCCCTTTGCAGAGTATTTCCTGGTTTGGATCTCACCTTGGTGTTGGCATGATGTCAGAAAATTCCTCCAGAAGATTAAATGATCAACAGTTTTCCCCCCTCTCTGACAAAACCAACGTGCTTTCTGAGTCCAGGAACTAGCGCTCCACTTTGGACCAACCCTAATGTTGGTCCAAAGAGTGGGCTGGTCTTTGGTGACTTTCTAGGCATGTGATTGGCTACACATAGGGCAAATATTGTAGGGCTTTCAGTGCTGCATTTGAGGTCAATGAAGAAACTAGAACTTGCCATGTAACATGGTCAGCCCTGTTACATTAGCCAATATCATTTTAAGATATACGATATAATTTATGCATAGCCATTAACTCGTCATATGTTAATTAATAAAGAATTTAAAAGCTATAAATCAAGATATGTTAATTCATAGTTTCACCGCTTTTGGTTTATAAATGCACAAGTTTAATCAGAACCAGATGGCTTGGGGCATATGCGTGATGCATAAACGGGGATTTTCATTTTCTGTTGTATTTATAACCCATATACCTTCATCAGAGAAGAAACATTTATTTTCTTGTGTATGCATTATTGGTCAAAATCCGTGAAGGTTATACTTTAAAAAAAACAACAACAACACAGAAACAGTTGTCAGCCAGGAAAAGCCTGATCTGTACATCTCCACCTAAAACTAGTTTAAGTGTATTAGTAGCTCCCATTAAAAGTTTATCCCGCAAAATTACAAAACACAATACCTGAGAATAATAATAATAATAATAATAATAATAATAATAATAATAATAATAATAATATATTTTCTAAAACAATGATTCTTTACACTATTCTGAAATACTTAATGACTTACACTCAGCAGTGTTTAATGGAAACCTTAGAGAAGAGTTTACGGCTGATATCTTGCTTTCCCAGGCCAATTGAACGCCGCATGGTTCACTTCATTGATTTGTTTCATTTGTAAACAATCCAACAAGCTCATCGTTTGTTTATATTCATGTAATATTTCTTCAATGCCAACAGTTAAATAGTCATTCCGAATATTATTGTTTTGCCGTTAAATATAAACGCTACTGGTTATTTTTATCATAAACAAAATGTGATTCAAACACTGCCTTAACTTCTTACTAAACCAATAAGTTTATTTCTGGCTTGTTTAACACTGTCAACAATTTATCTTTGTCAAAATAACATACTTCGTTCTTCCTGATTCGTTCTCATTAAAAACTCTCTTCTTTAAAGGACAGTTAGAGGTTGGATGTATGCAGCGACATTTTTTTTTTTTTCGTGTTCCAGTCATGTTGTGAAACCATGAAATCACGGCAGTCTGCTAGCCGTGATTTGTTTCGTCATGACCCAATAAGCGGAGTATATAAAGAGTCTAAATGAGAGCGGGGTACAGAGGAGGAAAATGCGGGCTTGAAGCGCCTTCTCCCCGCAGCTCCAGCTGTCAGTTAACACAACACCAGAGACGCTAGCTGCAATTAACGGCTAGCAGCAGCGGCGGCTAGCTGCGCGGAGCTCGGCGCATCACTTCGCTTCACAAAAAACAGCCCCGTTTTTGTTTATTTTAATAGTTTTTTTTACCTCAACGCCGTCTTCATCGTCGAAGTCGACGCGGCTGTTTCTTCCTTAGACATCTCTCTTCACGTGTTCAACGCTTACGTTGTTGATGATGAATCTCTACAGCCTCTTTTCCTCTCTGGCAGGGAAGAGTAGCAGGAAGCTACCGCTTCCTCCTCATCAGACGATAAAGAACAAATTGTTCGACCGCATGGAAAATAAACAGGGGGAAAAACGAGTTTATTTGTTGTTAGGAATCATTGTGCTTACTCACTTTACGGAGAGTCAAAGTTATGGTGGTTCTTTCCTTCTGGTTGAATTACATCAAGTTCCCCTTCAAAGGTTGCCTATTCCAAGCTGATGAAACGTTTTAACATTTAACGGTGCTGAGAGTATGGATTCACAAGCAAAACTTCTACATGCATTGTTTTTCTTTATTTGAACTATTTAAATAAAAACTACTCATAATCACTATTAAAGTTGCTGCAGACCTTCAGGGAATGTTTCAAGCATATTCAAACTATTAAAGTTTTTACAGAAAACGTTCCCTACAGTCGTACTGTCAATGTTTTACCCAGCATCCTTTGCAAAATATCCCCTGAAGGTTGCAACGTAAAGCTTGAGAAAGAAATCTTTGATATGGTTATGTGGTGAAATCTGTAGTTTCCTTTAGGAAACCATGACAGAATGCTTCCTGGAGATCATACAGTCAATACTGAAAGTAGTCTGAGAATAGTTCCTTTTAGACCTTAGAAGGTTGCACCATCAATGTTTGCATAGGGTGTAGTGGTGGCTAACTTTAGGAACCAAGAATAACACTCTTTGATGCAGTTAACACTATTTGAATAGTAAATTACCTGCACTAGTATAGCACTTTTATCACGTCTAGAGACTAGAAAGCTCTTTAAACAACAGTCATTCACCCTCTTAAACACACAATTGATGGATGTAAGCAACACTGCAGCCTCTAGGGCAGATTGACGGAAACGAGGCTGCTATCCAATCGGGCCCACCGGGCCCTCTGGCCACTACTGCTTTGAGAAAGTGGAACATTATAAGAGAATATTTAGAGGTTTACTGACAGTTCACCAAAAGTTACATTTTGAATGTTAAAACTAACCAACAGACAACCTTTAGAAATGGTTTCCTGAAGGTTACATTGTGAAAGTTGTGGTTAACCATATGGAAACCTTTAGAGGTTTCCATATGGTTATCCTTTAGAGGATGTTCTTTGGTTGTTCCGTCTATATTGGAACGAAAAGTTTCGGAAGCCTATTCATAAATGCATCTTTGATTCTGTGATGGTTAGAACATGGGTAGCCTTTATCTACTAAGCTTAATGTTTGTTGGGTAAGTCTTTAAACCCTTCACTACATCTACTCTCATTGAATTATTGCGTTTTCTGAGCCGACTGTCTCAGTCTTAAAACTCAGCCATGCAATAATTATGTCTCCCAGGGAACAGACAGTAAACGCAGAGGTGGGTTATAAATCAGGAAGAAATTGTTTGCGCTCCTGTGTTGAGCTGCTTTGGTTGACTGACTTGATAGCATCAGAGCAAAAAGACTACATTCTTTTCTACTGATCAAAAAAACAACAACAAAAAAAAAACAATCTGAGTGTTATAAAATGCTTTATTACAAAATTGTGAACAATGCTAAACCAAAATTATCTTTTAGACCCATTATATCCCAACCAAGTTGCATAATTTTTTTTTGTTGAGGGGAAACGTGGTTTGCATAGAGTATTTTGTGAGTACTTGAAAACGGCTTTCAAGAAGAATCCTGTACAATAAGTGTTCTGAACAAATTGACACTGACAGCTAGTACAAACAACACGAAACATCTGAAAATATTAATCGCAAAACAAGGCACATCAGTTTGTTAGACGTCTAAAGTAAACTTCCACAAAAAACAAGGAAAAAAAAAACCTTCAGATGTTTTAAAGTATCTAATACAGAATTACCATAAAAGGTGATCAGTTCTGTTTAGTGTATCAAGACAACTTAGATTAATAGCTGCAGTTACTGTGCTTTATAATGAAGTGTTGCTCATTCTGTGCTATATAAATTTACATTTCTTTCAAGAATTGTGCACACACACAAAAAGAAGTGAACATGTGTCCCGAAAACAAAAGCGGGAGGTTTTATTCAAACTCTCATAGCATGCTAGGAATAGTAAACAAATGGCTTTTAGGCTACATAAAGTAGCACAAGGCTGTTTAATAGATGTCATCTTAATGCAATCTAGAATGATTTGAATGAGTCAAATCAGAAACTTGTTCCCTAAATTTCAACTCAAATATGAATTATGGATTAAATAGAGTGTGGCTGAAACATCTTTGGCAGAACTCTAGACTTCTACAACACAAAATGAAACAAATATCAGCATTTCTCTTTCGCTTCATGAAGTGCAGAATCTCAAACGGAAGCAACGCAACTTATATTCCATCTGCACTGAGCAAATACCTCTGCTGTACTTGTAACAACTCCTTAAGTTTATGTGCTTATCCAAGCAAAGCAGAAGCAATTGTGATAATAAAATATTCAGTATAAAGATATAAAAAATGTTTTGTAATTCAGTTTAACTTAATGTGGCCTGAATCTCGGAACCTCCACACATAATTACCCTCGCATGATATGAAATCTAACCTCTGATCAATATATAAATATGCATATTTCAAGAAGTCTTTATCATAACCCCTAAAATATATTTCAAACTAATAGTCCCACCTTTTATATTATATCAGAACAGCAACCGCTACAGACAGGACATATGAGGGAGAAACTTTGCCCATATATAGACGTGGGGCAGTGTAATCGCTGCTTTGATGAAGCATATGTCTGTCCATTCATCGTCCCCGTGAACAGCTGGGCAGAACCAGCACCAAGCAGAGGACTGATGGCTCGTCTCTTACTGGTACCAGGGGGTCTTTCTGACCCAGTGGAGGGTGAAACCTGCATCTGTCCGGATCTTAATGGAGGCCGCCTCCGCCTCTCTGACAGTCTCCTTCACAGACTGCATCAGATTCTGGGCGTTGTGGACCAACATTTCAGTCGCCTGAAGCACAAAGAATAAAAAGAGATTCAACGATGAGGGAGGGTTTAAGTGATGCCTTTGCAAAAGATTCCCGAAACATTTGATTCCACACATCACTACCTAATATTAGTCAGTTTTAATTATCACTATGGACATGCTTCAGATTTTCAAACAGAGATTTTACACATCAAATCTGTAACCACCACGGATTGTAAAGATGAATATAGATGAAAATTGAATGAATGCTCAAAGAAGATAAAATGGGCAGGGGTGATAGATTTAAGGAAAATGGAGAAATGGGTGGAGAGATGGATGAATGGAGAGATAATGGAGGGAGATTTGGATTGATAAATAGATGAGTGGACCAATGAATGAATTGACAGATACTGATTAATAAACAAATGGGCGACATGGATGGATAAACTGAAGGATTAAAAGATGAATTGACAAATGGAAAAACTGATGATTTAAGAAAAAAAGATGGATGACAGGAGGGACACAGTGAAGGATGCACAGGCGGATGGACAGAGACAATTTGATAGGATAAATAAACGGGTGGTTGAATTGATGGATTAACATCTAGATGGTTGGATGGTTAACCAGATAAAGAGATGGAGAAAAAAAAAAGGATAAATAAACACTTTTGTTTTCCATATTGATCTAGACATAAGAAACAAACTCCATACTTTTCTAGACTGCATGAGGACCATAACTATGTTAAGATAATATTAGGAAGTCGATAAATGTTGTCACCTGCTCAGACTCCTCCTCACTGATGTTGGTACGGCCCAACATGGTGGCCTTGACAGTGGACAGGATTTTGAGCTGAGTGCTGATGGTGGGAATGCGCTCACACACCTGAAATGAGGTCAAAGTGTCAAAAAATATACACTTTTTTTTTAATTAAAACATTATCAGTTTGTAACTTAAATGGTTTCTTTTACGGACCTGGAGCAGGTTGGTCCGGATTCGTTTGTCGGTACACTGCTTGGCCACTTCCTTCGCCAGCCGCGTGACTTCGTCAGAGGCTTTGGCGATGTCCTTGGCGCACTGGATCAGGGCGCGTTTGTTTCCGCTGCCTCCACGCACCAAACGGGACATCTCGGCCATGAGCAGGGCCATTCGCTTGGCAGCGCCGATGATGTCGTTTCCCTGTGAGGAACAACAGAATCAGCAGGTGCCTGAAAGCGTATTTGTTCTGTCTACCCCAGAAAACTGACATGATGGAGAGATCCACTGATGGTTGCTAAACAATTCTTATTGGTTGAATATTCCAAAATCTGAATGTTACAAGCTTTCTCTAACTTTAAAGTGACTTGAATTCTTTTTATTTTCACAACCAGAGGTTCTTTTCTCTTCTTTTTCAGAGAATCAGCAGCTGAACACAATGTCCTTCTCTGCAAACTTTATTTAGGAATCCACAACAGTTACAGATGTCTATGCAATTTGGAGAGGCTTTACTTACTTTCTAAACTGTAACCACAATGGAACAATATTAGGTTAATACATTATTAGGTTTTTCAGAGTTTTTCAAATCTCCTCCTCTGGACCTAATGCTTTAGAAAGAGATTCCCTTGACGCAGTTCAATGAAGGTGTGGCAATGACAATGAGATTTCCTGCTGTGCAAATGATAGTTGGCAGATTAACAGGCCACAGATAACTTGCATTTCACCTTCTAGTGTTATGTTTTCAATGCATGAGGTAGAAGCCATTATAACAGTTAAAATACTAACTCTTGTTTGAATTCTTGGACAAGAGACTGAGCTAATGCATGCCGTTTCCTCCAGGTACTAACAAGTCCAAATTGGTGCAACTTTCAATTGCACATACATAAAAAAAATAAATAAAAAAAATGCTGATAATGGCCCGGTTGCACATTGATCTGTGCTGTAAACTTTGTTTTAGTGAGCTCTTACTTTGCTGGACCATTTGCGGGCTTCGTCGTGAAGCTGCCTGGCAGCCACCATCATGGGCTCATTGACTTTCTCTCCAGCTTTGTGCTCTGGGAACTCCTCGTCTTTCTCCTCAGGAGGAGGAGGTCTGGGTGGAGGAACTTCTCCCTCTGGAAGAGGAGGCTTGGGCGGTGCTGCTTCATCATTGAGCTGTACAGGTAAAGTAATTTGACAGGTAAGGCGCACAAGGGTTTGGACACTTGGGTTCTAAGTCGTGGTCGTCTATGTTCTTACGTTGAGTTGATCCAGCTCCGGAGGTGGTGGTGGGAAGTCTGGCTCTTGAGGCTGGAAGGCCTCCCTAACCTTTGCTACAGCTCCAAGAATCTTATAACCCGAATCCAAAAATCCCTTCTGAAGATCTGTAAAATAAAATAAAAAAAACAACATATTTTTACTCATCACAGGTTCCAAATACAACCCAAAAAGAAATCCTTCTCATTAGCATTCGTGATTTACTTGGATCCTGGATATTTCCAGCCACAGCCTTTGCATTCATCACCATGGGAGAAATCGTCTGGCTCAGTTCATCTGATGCAGCTTTCACCATTTCTCTGAATTTTGGATCTTCGGAGTTCTCCACCTCCCGTTTTGCCACCAGAAGGATGCGGTTGGCTCGTCGGGCGATGCTGGTAGCGCCGGCCACCAGCATCTGAGGCTGGTGATTGGTCATGGCAACGCGGCATTTATCCAAGTCCTTCTTTATGGCGTCTTCAGAGGCGTCCAGCAGAGATTTGGTATCGATGGCCTCATCGACCAAAACTGGTAAAGCACAGAAGACCAATCAGTAGCTTGAAGATTTGTTTAAATTGAAAACTATAAATACCACTAAAACATTTTGCACATTTCCTAGCAACCACAAATTACACCTCTTGGGGATTTTGTGTGACAAATCACCGCAGGGTAGCACACAATTGTGAAATGGAAGGAAAATGCTACACAGTTTTCAAATAGAAAAACAACCTGAAAAGTTTGGCAGGCAGTTTTATAAAGACCTTTGTTACTTTGACTCCCCTAAATAAAATCCAGTGAAAAAAGTTTCCCAGAAGTCACCAAATTCACCAATAGTAAAAAGTAAAAGTGTTCTGTGAAAGCTCCAAAGGTTTGCTTGAGAACCTTAATGATTAGGAGGCCTATTGTAACTCTGGAGGACTTGCAGAACTCCACAACTCAGGTGGGAGAATCTATCAAGACAAAAGTTAGTCAGACAATCTAATAATCTCAAATTTCTGAAAGTGTTGAAAGAAAACACCAGTAAACATACAGTTGGCACAGCAGTGGAGTGTTTTACACCAAAGATTCAATTTCACATCTCTGCAAAGCTGGTAGAGATGTACTGAAACACCTGCAGCTTTAACTGAGGTGAAATGTGGTCCAACAAAGAACAGCTGAATACACCACACCTTTCAGTTTTTTTATTTACACAGTGATGTATTGTTTTCCCTGTTTTCTCTATTACAGAGTTCCAACAAAACTCAGAAAAGCTTCTAGTTGTAATGTGACAAAATGTGGGAAAAGTCCAGGGGTGTGAATACTTTTCCAACTTACCAGTCATCTTTTCCACATTGTCAATCCACTGATTCTTCATGGTCTCAAAATGTTCATATGCTGCTTGGTTGCCAGGGTTTCTCAGCAGAATGCGAGCAGCGGACACCACCTAAAAAAAAAAAATCCAATGAACTAATTATAACGAACAGATGCGAGAAACTCTTGAACCGTTTCTGTGGCTTTTGTTTCAGGGAGGAGGTCAAACCAGAACAGAAAACCACTCAGCCTTGACCTACTTGTGGTGTTAGGTCTCTGGTTGACTTGACGGCAGCCTGGATTCCCTCCACTGTACTCTTGTTCGCAGTGCCGACTGCGGCCGCCTTCTCGGCCGTGGCGCCGAGTCGGTTGGCGTGGTTCTCGAAGTTGGCGGCTCTGTCCTCAAAGACCTACACATTCAGAGTAAAGTTGGGACCCAAAAGTACTGACAGAAAGAATACAGCACTCTGCCGATTAATGTCCCAGTGACCTCGTCTCTGTTGGGAGCGTCGAGGGGCGCCGTAGCGGCCACTGCCAGCAGCTTGATGGGGGTGGTGGTGTCACTGAAGATGTCAGACACTTCCTGAGTCATTGCCTCCTGCATCTTTCCTTTCAGGTCCTGAGAGAAGGATGAACACATATTACCAGCAAACTAGCAACCTCATGAAATCTTTGCTGATTTTAAAACACGCGATTTCTTAGTTTTTATAAAGTAATATAAAGCATATTTAAATATAACCCAGTTTACAAAATTGGGTTATATTTAACAGACATTTTTTTCAGATATTATGAAGAAATATTTGGACATTTTTCTTAAAAATTAGAATTTTAGCATTAGTTTGGTCAACTTGTTCTTCTTGTTACCTTAAAGAATCAAGCAGAACTGAAAAGTGACATGAAACATTTCCAGAGCAAGTATGAGAAAGCACTAGTTTTTACTTTATGAACCAAAAAGTATCAATATATATTTTAACATATATGCCACTGAAATTACAGTATTTTGTAAGGTCCAATTAAAATTTCTAAAAAAAAAAGAAAAACACAACAACTCATTTCAAGCCTAAAATTTCCCAGAAATCCAAAATAACCAGCTTTTATTTCATCTACCAGAAACAACCAGCAGAGGGAGCCATTTCATCATGTATGAATCCTGAGCTCTTCCTGTGGAGCTTTCTTTGAGAGCTGCTGGTGGAGTGTGAGTAGCAGTCTTACTTTCAAGGCCTCCTGGAGCTGCTGAGCCACGGCGCGTGCCTGCGGGGTGTCCCCTTCGCCACGGGCAGCCAAGTCAGCCAGCTGGGCCATGAGCTGCTCCACCTGCTCACACTTCCCCATCAGCTCCTGCCTGTACGGGCCCTGCAGAGCGTTGGCCAGCCGGCGGCCCTCGGCCACCAGCCCACGGATGGCTGCCTGGCCTGAAAGCACAAAACGCACAGGAAACGTTTTACAGGCTTGAATGCAGATTACTATTTTTGAAACAGAACTGATAAGAGGCAAACTGAAGTTCCTTGTTTTGTTTTTTTTTTCCCTGTGCCACAAAAGCAGCAAATTTCTGTTCTTGATTTATGCTGCATCATAACACTTGTTTCCTTTGTAGCTAGACCAGTTTACTTCCTGCAGGCTATTTTGCCTTCAGTTCCACATAAAATTCTAGTAAATGTAAAAATGCCAAAAGCATTGCTGACTTTTTTTTTACTTTTTGCACAAAATTAAATTACTATTATACCATTACTGTTATTATTTAAGTAACAGATTACAAAATAGTTACAAGGATACATGATTTTTGTTTACAAATAATCTGCAAAACTTTCCATTTTAGTCTTATTCCTAGAAATAAAATTCAATGCAACCAACTTTCTTCAGTTGTCACCTAGTTGGTAAATAGTGTCCACCCTAATATAACTTATTCTGAGTATACATACTGAGCTCTATTCAATGTTGAATTTTTTTTTATATTGTGCAGTCTTAATCAAAATACACGATTCTGGTAGAACACGTGACAGAAGCTCCAAAAGAATCGAAGCTGCAATGGAGGTTCATCTTCCAGCAGCACAATGACTGTAAACCTACAGCAGAAGCAACAGTGAGTGGTTTACATCAAACCGCTTAGATGGCACAATCTGACCTAAAGCTAATTGAGGATTTGAGGTAAGACTTGCAGATGATTGCCATCCAATCTGACAAAAATATTTTGATAATAAAAAGGCCAAATATTTCAATGTTTTTGCAAAGCAGGTAGCATACTCAAAAAAACCTGCAGTGGTAATTTCAGCTAGAGGTGATTTTATAAAGTTTTGACGAAGGGGCGATGGAAACAAATGAACACTGAAAACAGTTTGTTTTTACCTGTAAAAAAAAAAAAAAAAAAAGACATGCATGGTTTTACTTCAACTTTGTGTTGATCTATTGCATAAAATCCCATTCAAACTAAAGTTTATTGGAACACGACCAAGTTAAAAAAATAAATAAACAAATAATAATAATAATAATAATAATAATAATAAGAGGTGTGGATATTTATGCACCCAAATAACTAATACTTTGACATTATTTGCCACCTGTAAACGTCTCAAGGCAAGAGATGAAATATGTGCCCTTTATTTGAACTATGAGAGAAAAGATAAAGCTCAAAAAAACAATTTGTTTTACAAATAGTCCAACTTAAAGTACAAAGCAAATAGGAAATGTGGAGCAACAAGAGTGTGACAAGTTACATTTTCTCCACTGTCAGAAAGTAGCATGAAAATAAGATACAAATTAGGTAGAGCTATGAAAATGTTTCAATGTGTTCAAAAGCCTAAAGCAAACAGAGCAGAAGTCATCAAATGATCAAATCCCTTTTATTGTAACTCTCTATGATCAAATGATCGTGTGCGCCAAGTACACACTCGATAACATTTATTCGTTTTAGTTTAGCTTTATTTATGAAGTGCCAAATTCACAATTGTTAAATGAAAGTCAAATTTGAATAAATGTAAAGGTAGGAATACAATGACTGGGCAAAAAATACTGATAATTTTGGTACACTTATTCCTGAAGTAACTTCCACTATAGCGTGTTTTTTTCCACCTCAGGCTCCAGCTGCTTTTGTAAACACATAAAAATGTTGTCCACATTTTTTGTGGAGCCCTGCCAGAACCAAAGGACAACACAGCAGGGATGGGAGAACATGTTCTGCATGAGGTCACAAGAGGAGTGGAAGGAATGTGCTCGAGTGTGAAGGAGACAAAGAAGTTTAGGGGGATGGACAGCAGACTCACCCACGCCACTGTCGTCCACGGTGGGGTTGTCGATCCAGCGCTGTGCCTGCTCCGTCTTCCCCTCCAGGTGGACGGCGGCCTTCGCAGGCCGGCTGTTGGCCACAGCTTTGTTGGTCTTGGACTGCAGGTTCTGCAAGGCTGTTGCTATCTGCTTGGCCAAAGCTCGGGCCTCAGGAGTGTCACCTTTACCCCTACAAAAGAGACACATTTATTATAAAAGATACGGCTGAAACAAAATCTATGTAATAGGCAACATTTTCAAATATGTATGCAAAGGTTCCTTATCAACTTATGGCAGACATTGCTATGGTAGGCTGCTGTATAAATTTCACTGTTGTGTCTTTGAGCAATGAGAATAAAATAAGTAAGTCTATATGAAACCTGCAAACAGACACCAACAAACAAGGAATGAAGAAAGGAAAAATCAGAAAGGAATGAAAACAGACAAGACCATGGACAGGAAAAATAAGGAAAGAAAGGATAAAAAACACTAGAAAAGAAGGTAATCAATAAAGGACAGATGAAGGATAGTAGGTAGTAAGGAAATACAAATAAGGAATGAAAGAATACCACGAGGAGGGCCCATAAGGAGGGAAGGACAAGAAAGAAAGAGATTGGAAAGTCAAATGAAAAAAGGATAAAATGACCAAAGAATGGGAGGATATAAAAGGAAGGGACACAAACAGCGACGGTAAAAGAAAAAGAGGAATGATAGCAGAAAGATGATGAAGCAAAAAATGAAAGGAAGGACACAAGTGATGAAGGAAGTGAAGACAAGGAAGAAAGTGAAAATTGAAGGACACCAGGATAAAAAGTACAATTAAGGAATTAAAGAAGAAAATTTGCAATAAAGTCCCAACTCCAATTTATAAAACAGCTAATTTTCCCAAAGTCCTGCACACAAATAAGATGAATAAAAATTACTTGATAAATATAAAGTTACTCGAAATGCCAACAAAAGCAAAAGCTCCCCTCACGGGATCGAGCCGCACGTTTTGATGTGCATATTGTGAATGGGGCAGGCAGTGGTACGAGCCACATTAACGGTACTAGCAAGAGGCAGTTATTTTGAGGTGTAGAACAATAGGTGCCTGCCTATGCATTGCTATGGCAGGCCCCAATAAGGAAGGACACAAGACAAAAGAAGAAAAAAGGAAGGAAAGACACAAAGAGGGAAGAGATGACGAAAGAGAGGACAGTAAATATTTAAGTAATGATACAGAAAATCAGTTCTGTACCTTATAATCCCATTTTATTTTCTGTGCTTAACCAGAGCAGATATCAAGTTCCTAACTTTTCCAGACAGTGTAGGAAGCCTGTCTACAAATACAGGAATGATTTAACCTCTGGAAGAAAGTATGTGAGGAGCTGTAACTGTGTACGAAAACAGAGCAACTGGGTTTTTACTGAGACAGATATAAGCCCGGAGTAACTCACTGTCTTCTGAGTTCAGACAGCTTGGCAGTCATGGCGGCCAGCTCTCCAGCAGAGCGCAAAATCTCTTCTCTTTCTTTGGGATCCTCACACATGTCTGCAATCTTTCTGGCCTCATTGAGGAGGGCCTTGATATTCTCCTCTCCCTCTGGGCTGCCATGAGGGTCTGCAAGCCAGCCCTGTGCAAAGACACCAAAACCAGTCGAGCACAATGAAGAGACTGTCTGAATCTCCGTATTGTGGACTCAGATCTGCTGACTCACTTGCGCAGCGTCGATCCTTTTGGCGATGGCCTGCTTGGAGTTGGTCATGGCCTCTAGTTTGCGAGCGGCGTTGCCAACCTTGCCGGCCAGAACGTCGAGGCCCTGGGAAACCTGCTGCGCCTTCTGCATGGCAGCCGGCGATGCTCCTTGACCTCTGGCGGGGGCAAAACGTGCAACATCACTTAGCTTTTACACCACCACTGTTTAAACCTCGTAGTCTGGTTTTGGGATAACGCAGATCCTTGCAAAAGCAAAACCAGAGGTGGGTAGAGAACCAAAACAAAATTGTACTTAAGAGTAGCCCTACTTCAACATATTTTTACTCGCATAAAATTAAACAATAGACATTTAAAGATCGAAATGACAATAATGTATATAAATAATTATAGAATGTTAAAAACTCTAGGTGTCTGTGTCTGGTGAACTTCTAATTAAAACAAGTCTGTTTTTCATTCAGTGAAGTTACTCACGGTGGATTGAGTATTCAGATATTTTACTCAACTAAGAATAGCGATACTTCATAATAAATGACTCAAGTAAAAGTAAAAAGTACAGCGCTGTAAAAATACTCCAGAAAGTTTTCCTTTGTAACTAGTTACTACCCAATTCTGAGCATAACCCACTATTATTCAGTATTTTAATTGGCTTTTACAAGAAAGATCAGCACAGGAAAATATATGCCTGTCAATTATTTTTTTACAGATTAAAAATCAGCAAAATATTTAGTTTTTTTCCACTATTCCAATTATAACTGTGCACAACTTTGTGTTTGAGTGAAAGTATGGATTGTTCCTGCGTCTACCTTGCCCTCATCTCAGACACCTGGTCGGTCATTTGACCCAGAGTCTTGGCCGTTCCCAGGATGTCCCTGCGCTCCTTCCCAGCACAGAGCTCACCGACTTTCCCGGCTTCGTCCAGGATCTGACGGACGGCCTGCTCGCCGGCGTCCCCTGTAGGTCCAACAAAGCAGAGTAAGAGCCACCAATAATCTTCCTAGACGAGTCATAGAATCAACGGGATGCGTTTTCTGGCTACCTGGTGGAGCGTTTGGATCCCTCAACCAGCTTTTAGCCTGAGCCATCTTTGAATCAATCAGTCCCAGAGCCCTCTTCATGGCTTCAGTGTCCTTTAAATGGGAAAGAACAAAATTTATCTTCATTTCCAGATCATACCTAGTGTTTTTATTTTTCTCTTTGAATCATAATATGCTAATTGATAATTAGGAAATCTATTTTTCACTCACAGGCTTTCTATTTTGAGCCTGTTAATTGATCAGTGTACGTTCCTTATTGGTTAAACTGCTATTTTGGTTTTAGCAAAAGAAACATTTGTTAAAATCCATATGACAAGCATCATTACCATCCATCAGGCAAAACAATTCAAACCATGCAGCTTGCTTCATGATCAGCAGTCTAAATGGAGCATCATATAAAAAAAAAGAAAGCTAAATGTTGCTCATCTCTCTCAAAGTGGATGGAAATATAGTCCCTTCCAGCAGCCACAGATTCAACAATGAGACCTGTCATTGTTGAAGTCCAAACAAAGCAGAGTCCTGTTGGCTGTAAAAGGATAAGTTTGCTTTCTTTTCTTGAGGAACAACAGAAATTAGGAAAAGGCATTTCTTCATATAGCAGCTCCAGTCTTCATGATTTAATCTCAGATGTAAATCAAAATTCTAACTGAGCGATTAAAAGGGTTCATATCAACGTTTCATAATTTGCACACACAGATTTCCAGAAATTGTACTTTTATTTTAAGGAATAAACTTTATGGATTTTTTTTTTATTCTACTGTTGGTGTCTAGCTTATGAGGGTTTCATGTTTGGATTTTCAGAAGAGAGAAAAAAGGGCAGATGGACAAACAAATGGAAGGATGTGTGGACAGATGAATGGAAAAAGGATGGCTGGAATAGATGAATGATGGACAGATTGCAGATGAGCATGAGTGGATGAGTAGATTAATATATGGATTACATAATGGAATAAGAGAAGAAAAGTCTAGAAATAAAGTTTTTCACACTCCATTCTCTCTTCATATATTTTTTTCCAGACCAAGCAGGAACCTGAATTTTAAAATACAACTGCCTAAATCTAGCACATTTATGTCAGCATCCTGTTTAGTGCATAGCGTGAGGTAAAGGCTGAGTAAAAAAAAAGAAGAAAAAAAAAAAAACAGGAAGTACAAAGATGTGACATGACTACGGAGTGTGGGTTTATTATTTTCCTGCTCAAACATTCAGTTCGCGCAGCTGCTTCACTGATGTAACTAAGGAGTTTGCCAGTTTGGAAAAAGCCGCATATGTAAACTTTAAAAGCTGACAGGAATTTTTCTGCAATGCCACTGATTGCATATCAAACTAAACTCAAGTTGTATGATTTGTCACATGTGTGAGTGATGGATAGCATAAACAATAAGAAATGTGCATGTTTAGTGTTCATTTCCAAGGAAACTGGGCAAATATTTGTTGGATTCAAATAGAAAGCGTTCTGTGTGCATCCACCATCAGGAGAAACCTGATATCCATGATAAGAAGATGTAAACCCTCGGAGAACTCTCCTTAATGACACCAAAATCAATACTGCATGACTCAGGTCAATCAATAAGGATGAGGCGGTGTTTAAGGGTCTCGCATGTTGATACAAACTCTTGATACAGAGCAAAAGAAACACTCCTTATATCAACACGACAGAAATTCAACCCTTAAGCTCTAAACATTAAAACTAACGTCTCTTAGTCTCATAGCTGTCTAACAACTGAAGCACACAGAGGCACCACAGAGCACAAAGCAGCTCACTCATCTGCAGACATGCTGCTGCACAACCAGGGCGTGACAGAGGTGGGGGAGGGGCTTACCTTCTACAAGGGGTGGAGTGAGAACAAACAGTGAAAAGAAAGGAAGAACAACATAAATGCAAGCATTTAACTAAACATACCAAAGAGGAGCAAGGAAAAAAAAAAAGAAGTGTCAAAAAAGATGGAAGAGTTTCAGGAAAAACATTTCACAAAACTTTAAGACAGAAAAGAAGCAGGAAGCGCACTGATTACACAAGGACTCTTGATTCACCACCTGCACAGATAAGACATTTTAGACTTTTCTGCTACATTATCAATTATTAGTACAGCTCAATAAGTTAGAATGTCATTGAAAAATACACTTTGAGTTATATAATACAGAAAACCCCTTCAATGCAAAGATCCAATACACACAATGTATTTCAAGTGTTGATGTTAATGATTCTGGCTTACAACTAATGAAAACCCAAAATCCAGCTTTTTCAACACTTTTAATAAAAGACTAATAAAAAAAAAAGATTTTTAACAAAGGCTGTTGACTGCACAGCTGTTCAGCAGACAGTCACTGAGACTCTCCGCAATGAGGACGAGTTACGTGTTTCCTGTAAAATTGCCAGATTTTTCCCAGACTCTGGCTTCCAGACTTCTCGGTCCTTCCAAAATTCACTTTGAATTTAAGGCAAATATTTCTACAGTGAACAACCTTTAAATGCAAAAGAAAGATTAGAACAGACACAAAGGAGGAAAGTAAATATTTGAGGAAGTAAAGACACAAGGAAGGAACAGTGGAAGCCAGGATCATGAAAAGAAAACACGTTTAAAAAAAATTATAAAACTAGAAAAGCAAACGAATCATAATGAACTGATGCACTTAACAGAGTGATCATAATTAAACTTTTCCTTTTACAGTTAAGCTGTAAGCTCAGACTTGTTGGACCCACCTTGTTGGCCCAGGCATCTTCATCCCAGGAAGTGAGCTGCAACACTCTGATGATCTCATTTATCTCAGCGCTCATCTTCTCATAAGTGAAGTTTCGGTTCTTCAGGGCTTCCTCCACACCCTGGCTCCCAGATGTCTTGGTCGTCACAAAGATTTTTATACCTAACCGAGTAAAATAAATAAATAAATAAAAATCTCATCAACAAGAAACACAGGGCACAAAATAAACTTATGTCAAGACAGAAAGAAGTCAATGTGGTTACCTGAGATGAGGATGGGCAGCAGCTCTTTGACCGTATTCATGGAGTTGACCAGCATCACACGATGCTCCTGATGTGTGAGCTCCTGTTGGCGTTCATCGATCATCTTTGCCATCTTTGTCATACCTGTAAAGTGGACAATTTGCAGACTTTCTAGTGACATTTTCTTTGATTTTTTAATCTTTTTTTTTCTTTTCAATTTTAATTAATCAAATGGTACTCTGAAATGTTCAAAACTCGGGCTGTGGTTTTATAACATAACCCTGCTATAAACATTTGTAGGGCGGTTTGTCTCTGTTCCCCAGTCTTCATGATGCTGCAGACTGACCTGGGCCCAGATTCTTTGTGTATGTGATCAAGTCCTCCATTGACTCCACCACCTCTGCCACGCTCAGATATTCCAAGATGCCCTTGCACACACGGATTATTTTGCGGACCTGCGAAGGTGAAGTGACGACAAAGGCCGATTCAGACACAATTCCGAGAAAGTACTGATTATGTAAACATGACTGGTCCCTTTTCCCTGAACAGATTCCCTCTAATTATACTCTGACAAGCTTCCTACTGACATTGTAACCACTTTGTCTGGAATCGCTTCAGTTCCACAGACTGCTGGAGTCACTGCTTTATTATCCAGCGAGGTCCCTGAGCTGCATTGCAAAAACATGAAGGCATCGCTGACTGATGACTCCTGCTGACTCCTGCAGACGTGTCAGAGTATTTGATATGTGATTCTAGAGCGCTGATCAGCAACTTCTCCCGTTCCGTTACTGTCCCTGTCCTGAAATGAAGGATGGGGCTGACAAATGCCACCCTTGTTTGATTCAGGGGTTTTCAGACAGAAATATGGAGAGGTCCTCAGACTTGTTTACTTACTTTTCAAGGGCTTTTTGAGGTAGATGCATAAGAGGCGAAACCAGTAAAGCTCTAATTTAAACTCAGCTCTTCAAAGAAGGGATTTATGATCATGAAATTTCCAGGCGAATTAATCATTAAATCGTTAGACCACTAGATCTGTAATCTTTGCAATCTAAAGAGTAATTTTTACCCTCAGTGCATCTAAATAAAACTCATTCAATCACAAATGTTGCCCAACCTTTTGAAACAAGACAACTTATAGTTTTTGATAAATATCTGCAACAGGAAATCTGTCATTTTTAAATTTCCATTCTACTTATAGAATGGCAATGAGATGTTGGCATTTATGGAAAATTATGTAGAGAGGAAAAATATATCTAAAAAAAACCGACACTGGTACATTTACTCTTATTCAGTTGTAGAAATTCAATGCAACTTTTAGAAAAAAACCTAAAAACTACTGAAGTCTTTTGCATCTATTACATAAAAGCATCAGTTATCTGTGGCTCCTGGGCTGCAGGTTGCAAACCTCTGCATTTAGACAAACATGGAAAGGACGAGGGCTTATAGCTACTTGTGCAACCAAAGTAAAATACTAGACTTAAAGGTCTCCCCCCTGATTTTACTGAGGGAAGTGGGCCAGACAGTTGAAGTATAAAATTTAAAAAAGAACAAACACATTAATGAATCGATACCTCTGCCTCATCAAAAGTGAGGAGCAGGTCAGATGTGCCAGACAGAATGCCTCGAGATCCATCGATGAGGTAATCCCGAGCAGGAACAGAGTATGGGTCGGCTTTCAGCATGGAGGCAGCTTGAACCAGCTTTGTGCAGGCATTCTCCACTCTGGGAAGCAGAAAGTAATTGATATGATAACCAGTTGGAGGAAAAGAAAATGTTTAGGAAGAGGTAGTGCTGATGGCAGCTCTCCAGAAACCTGATGAGTATCATCATCTGTCTGAAGAAACTTTGGTCCAAAATTGACAATTTTATTGTCTCTTCTTGCGTTGTTTTAATCTCATTCATGAAAATACAAAAATGGAAATGTAAAGCTCAGGAGTCGCTAAAAACACACAAAAGAATCTACATGAATCTGAAATTAAATAAAAGAAAATGCAAAGACTTGTTATCTTTGTATTGCAGGAAAAAAAGGTATTTTCTCTAGTTTTGTTTTTTCATTTAACAATTGTGAATATGACTTTGGATGGATAAAAACAGTGCAACTGTTATTGAAGCCATCCTAATTGCATTCTTTCTATCTTACAAAGTTTTTATAATACCAGGTACTCTTATGTCACACCACACCTCTCAGTGCAACATCTTATAAGAAGGAAAGTTGTTTCACACCATTCACAACTATTTCTCAAATTAGATAGAGATGGCAGGTGTCATCATCACAATATGAATATTGCAAAGAAGCAACTGGAATCCAATATATTTTGCACAACAGTGAGATGTTCCATAAAATATTTCAGAAGTCATTTAAAAGTTCTGATGAAGTCTTTAAGGGACTTCATAGTTTTAGATGATGTGCAGCTGGAAGTAGCTTTGTTTGGCCTTCTATACTTTGGGACGCACACACACTCTTAAAAGAGTAAAGTTTCCCAAAAAATGAAAACAGTGACACCAAAGACAAAGATGATTCAAGGTTACAAGAAATTACAAAAATCTCTTCACTTTGACTGCAATATTTTAAGAGCAGACTTATAAAAGCAAGACAAAAAACACAAACTCAAAGTTGATATTCTGAATTAGTCTGTTTAACATCAGCCTGCAGTTATCATGAGCTGCTTACCAGCGTCTAAGAATACATTGATTTTATTTAAAAAGTGCAGTTTCGATCTGTAGCAACTCTAGCCTTTTCTGGCTTGCTACAATGCACTGCTGGTCAGCTGGCTGAAAAAAGGCTAATACACCTTTCCTTCACTTGCAAACAAAGGACAAATTCAGAAATTTTTCAGGTCACAAAAAACAACAGTTGGTAATAGATAATTATCTAACCAAGAGTCAATAGGGGATTTTATTTCAGCAATATGTTTGATATCTTCTATTTTAAATGAAAGCAAG
The DNA here is from genome assembly GCF_000485575.1 of Poecilia formosa. Taxonomy (NCBI): domain Eukaryota; kingdom Metazoa; phylum Chordata; class Actinopteri; order Cyprinodontiformes; family Poeciliidae; genus Poecilia; species Poecilia formosa. Next base: position 1,954,914 of record NW_006800034.1, read on the forward strand.
TAAATCATGCATACAGTTTATGTTAGATATTTGTATAAATACGGTGTAACCCTGCCACTTAGCTGAAGGTTATCATGCCATTACAATCTCATAGCAGCCTATGCAGCTTGCAGAGGAATATAAATTATTCAAATAGTTCCCTCCTGGGTGCGATGTACCCAGTGATCCCCAGAGCAGGAAAATCTGCCAGCTCAGCTGAGTGATTCACTGTCATGCATGCCACCTGCATTGTACAAGCAGCGTGTCTGTGCATGGAAACAGGCAACAAGCCAAGGACCTGCATGTGTTCCAGTTCCCACACTTCCTACTTCTGCCTGGAGCAAACCGTAGGAAGACGTAAACTTTATGAGCGTTTTCCACATTTCGAAGCCAAACAGAAAGGGCTTTGCTTGTTTGTGTCTTTTCTGGCTTTTATATATAGACCAATGATGTCTTTGAGACTGATGGGGGTCTCTAGAGTTTGAGCAAGAAGTCTTTCTGCGTGCACCAGATTAAAAAAAAAAAAAGAAAAAAAAAAAGCCATGCAATCCAGGCTCCGTCTAGCACTATATTTAGTAGGGAGAAGGGTTTGCATTCCAGCACATGTGCTGATGGATGACGACAGGGTGACGAAGTGACTTTGAGGCGCCAAATGTGTTAAACCTGACGACCTGTGCGCGCCGATGAGACTCATCCCTGACCTTGGCTAGGGGGGCTCTCAGAAGCCCCCCACTTTACAGCTTTTTCCTCATGTAAAACAAAAAAAGTGGCTTTTTTTTTAAACATACATAAAAATACAAAAGCAGCATCGGAAGCTAATGACCAATATGGCCTTCCTCCTGGAAGGTAAAGCAACTACTCGCTTATAAAAGTATTTGAGTAACACCAGAGCAAGACTCGAGGCACTTAACATGCCACGTCTGACCTTTGTCTGGGCACAGCCAACCATTTCTGCAACGGATAAAGAAAGAAAGGAAGCCAGAGAGGCTAGGATACCACACTACAGAGAAGAGAATTAAGCGTTATTTAATATTTCTGTGCCAATTTGCTGCTTACTTGATAAAGGCTGGTGGCATATCCCTTTTCATGATCTGGTCCTCTGTTGTTTGCACGGTATCCTTTCCAACCTGTAAAACACAGATGCATTGTAAATTAACCTGATGGAAATATTTATTTTAAGTCAGATCGGTAGCCATTTAATCCTGCCACATTTGGGCAATCTCAGTTTTTCCTAATCAAAGTAAGGTAAGAATAATTAAAAATCAAGCTAAAAACATCTGTCTCATCATTCGTTGTTTATTTCTAGCATGGACTTATATTCTGGAAATTGTGAGGCAAACGCAATCCAGTGAAGTTGTGTAAAAGCCCTGAACAAAACTCAAAAACAGAGCCAACTAAAAGCAGTTTTATCTTCTGATAGTCTAAGGAAGTTGTTTGGAGACATTTACCAGTATGTAGATAACACTGCATATCACCATGCTAATAGTTCAAGCACTGAGGAAACTGTTGTGTTGTAGTTTTCTAGTGCATGAGGTTACATGGTTCGCTTGGTTCAGAGTTGATTTGCTGGAAGGTGACCCTCTGCCCCAGGCTCAGATCTGTTCCAGGCTTTATCCATTTTCTTCCAGAATTACTCTGATTGGAACCTGTAGAACCTTCTTTTGTCTCCACACACTGTGTTAGACATTATTAGTCAAAATCAGCTGTAGTCTCATTTGACCAGAGCAACTTCTCCCAGCTGTTTGCATTGTCCCCTACATCGGTGATCCTTAATCTCTTGTCGTTGGGGCCGACTGTCAAAGTTCATGGGAAAATGTGAGCAATACTTCTTATTGCTCACATTTCACAATGGCTTTGTTCTTCTCGGTCTTCCATGAAGGCCTGATTTGTCGAGTAAAAGTTGTCCTGTGGATCTCTGCAGGTTAACCACAGACCCCATGGTCCTCTTAGCCGCCCAAACTAAATGTTCTACTTCCTCTGCCTACCAGTTTAGGTCTGCAGATCTGCAGACTGATCATACATTTTACAATTCCAGATAACAGATTCAACTTAGGGATTTGAGTATTTTTGCAAGGCACAGTATTTGTAGAATCTGAGAACAAACTGCTCTTCCACCAAGGAAAGTAAAGAGCAACAATGTAAAGAGCAGCTGAGCACATATTCCAAACCGTTTCATGACCTCACATCTGGGGAGACAACTCACCCAAGTTAACGGATCGTGGTTGAGCTAACATGAGTCATACTATAAAGATGATTGTGATGGTATTAAAGTAAATGAGATCATTCTCACTAAAAATTAGCTCGTTTCCATTTATAACAATGAGCCCAATATCTCTCAACATGTCTAACTTTAACATTTTGGTGACGTACTTGAAAATTAGTGGCACATGTGTGTTTTAAGACATCAGTTTTAAAGCAATAAGTAGTCTGTATCAAAGTTGACCAAATTGTTCGTCTGCAGCAGGAAACAGATCATTTCCTGCTGATCATTCAGGATGTCATCTCTCTTCTACTCTGAGAGTTGCTTGTTAATAAACAAGCCTCCAGGCAGTAGCAGAGTCATTCCAGTTGGTTAGCATGGAGGCAGTGTTGAAGCAGAGCAAGCATGCATTTCTCACCCTGTTTTCACCGCGCTTCAGGGACCCTGAGGAACCAGGGGGTCATAAATTAGGGCTAAAGCTTGTGCCAAACTAGAGCTCAACAGAAGAAGCTGAGCCACCGTGATATTCCACTAATGAGTACTTCTAGCCTAAAGTCAGAAACCACGACAACAATCTAAGTTGTTTTGGCAGATTTAACTGCTTAACTCCCTTTTTGGGTGAGTATTTAAATATTTTAGGAATGTCTTCCGTCATTAAGAAACCATTTCTACGTTGAATTTGTGAGTAGATTTGCTGCAGAACATCTGATATTAGTTATCAAGAGTTCCTCAAATTATAAACAACTTACTCAAATGACAGGGGGCTTCAATGGATCTTATTGGGATTTTAAGACAGACCAACACAAATTAGTGGTTAATTGTGAAGGTTAAGTAAATGGATCTTCCCCCATTTACTCTGACCAACTTCACTGGTTATTTCTAACAAAAGTTTCCAATAAGCCGGCTTGTGACAGCCTAGAAAGACAGATGGCTTTTTGCTTCTCACTCCACCATAAAGGCCAGTTTTGTGTTGTGCATCACCAATAGTTTTCTTGTTGACAGATTCTCCCACCTAAGAAGATCTACATGTTAACGTTTCTTCACTACGGTTTTCTCTAACAAACTTCTGAAGCCTTACTGACCACTGGCCGAGATTGACTTTACAAATTAGATATTTATTAAAGGCAATCAGTTCCCCATGGTTTTATTTAGGGGTATTAAAATGCCCACCAGAATAAGACCATTTTTAAATGTTAAAGCATCGTGCATCTTTTTCTTTTCACTACCCCCAATTACACACTATTTAAGTTGCCGTTTTACAAAAGTCACACATATATTGAAGTGTATGATTGTTGCATGACAAAATGTAAAAGTTCAAGATGACTGAAGAGCACTTTAGAGATAATGCTCTTCAGATAAACCAGCAATGCAAAAGTCAAACCACACTAACTGGCTTTTTGACCTTAAAGAAGTAGTGACACACTCGACTAAGAAGCTTGCATTTTCTTCTTTTCAGAGTTGAGCTAAGATAGCACTACTTCCAGTCAAGTTCAGACATGGTCTAAACTACATAGTGGAGAAAAAAAAAGATTAATAGAGAACAAAACAGAAGGCTGAATGCAAGTTGCGTTAATGAGTCATGTTTTCCCAAAAGTATCATACAGGAACCTTTGAAACTGAGTAAATCTGAGGCTCAGTGTGTTTTCAACAGGTCATCATCGTCTTCCTTTTCCTCTTTCCTTCACAGCCGCTTCCTGTTGTCTGCAGAGCTAAAACAGTCAGCAGCTGCGGCCCATTAGGATTTTAATTTTTAGCCGTTGTTGTCAAGCAGCATCTGAAGCTTTTTACTATTCTGAGCCTCCATCATGATTCCGGACCATGTACTCTAAATACCAAAAGCGGGTGACTTTGTCTTTATTAATAGTTCCACACATCCAAGAGGGATATTTTTAAACTACAAGAGATGTTGGGAGAAAAAAAATAATTAAACTCCTTGATTTGAAGGAGCAGAAATAACTAGTGAAGATGGGAAACTTTAAAGGGAGAGAAAGACCTGATGCAAGACACCACCCCAACCACACCAAAATACCATCTTCCCTGAATAGCATCATGAAGAGGCAGCTGTTCACTTCCACCTTCTTAAAACCTTTCACAGACTCATCCTCTTGTTCCAAGCTGCCACACAGTATCGATGGCTGTCAGAGTCATTTACCATTTGTGCCTGGATTGGAAACACTGGCAGTCCTTTTACCACCCAAGAGTGCGAATGCAGAAACCCTGTGTTGTTGTGAAGTAGCTTGATAGAGTGGCTGCTCTTCTGGAACAGACTTGGCTTTGTTAACAGTGACCCATCCTTCTAAGAAGAGAATAAAGGCCACAGTGACAACCTCAAGGCTGCCAGGAGGACACAGACTGCCCTTTTACATGTTGGGAAGTTTGACACAATGCTCCAACAGTCATGGTGACCACAACGATGTATGATGGCAAGCATTGTTACTAACAGCGAAAAGGATTGATTTTGTGTTTCTGGCTGTTGGTAAGATTTATGTCTTCAAAAGCGAGGCAGTGATTCAAGGCTAAAACAATTTTTCAGTTTAATCGTGATTAATCAATTATAAATTGTTAAACTTAACTGATTAATTGACAACTGGGATATGCATATTAAGAAAATAATCTCTGAATATGGCTGCTGAAAAAAAGCAGTACTATATATATATATATATATTACCCAAAACTCCTCACATGGCATAGTTTTAACTTCAAATTCACTAAAGGAATGTTACTACGTTTTGGCAACAAGAATGTATTTTTTATTATTTATTAATTTGCATCTTAATGTATTGCTAATATCTTATTTTAAAAAAAGACTTAAGTAGTTAAATGAAAAATCTGTAAAATGTACCAAATTTTTTTTCATCCGATTAATCGCCAGAATAATTGATTCCTAAAATAATCATTAGCTGCAGCCATACTCTGATTATTACACTGCATCCTTTCATGTACCTTTAATCACCTTAGAGCCACTTGGTTTTTCATTTATTAAAATATCGATTGACCATTAAGGAGTAAGATGACTGAGAGGCTGAACTGAAGGTGGACGCCTTTATCACGAGTCTGTCAAACCCTGTCAGGCGTTATTTATTAATTTGGTTCTGGAAGCAGCAGCTCCACGCGGTGTGTCCGAGGTGATGAAAGGCACAAATCAAGTGGCCTCCTTGGCCACGGCAAAAACAGCTCCTGCAGCCCGGGAGAGTATGTCACGAGTATCTCGTGTTGCAGGAGCTTAACAGCTCATCAAGTGTTGGGGAATCCTGATATCAGAAAGTACAGTCAGAGAAAATATATCCAAGCTGTGGATTTTCCCCAAAACAAACACGGCTGACAGGCAAGAGCAGCTGACAATTTTTGTTTTACATTTACTGATTGAGATAGGGCTGGTAATTTCAAATATAGACTATATTAAAAGAATATTTTAAGATGATTGTGTATTATTTATTTTAGCAAAGTTGATAAGGAAGGGAAGGAGCTGGTAACGTATACTGTTTCCATCCCAAGACAACTATATCAATAACTTTGCATTATTATGCCATCATTTTTATATTTTTTTTGTAAAAACTGATTTATTCTCGTAGTTCCCAAAGTTGGAATTTTGAGGAATTAATAAGTCTGGAGTTATGAGATTTAGTGAATACACTTTCACTAGAGGTAAATGCACAGTACGATGTTTGTCAAAGATTTATTGAGATAAAAACGTTCCACTATTTTACTGTGGCTTTAATCACTAAAGATAGCCTTGTTGGATTTTGAGGTCAGGCCATAACAACCTTCCAAACCCCAAACTATGCTGTATTGTTGTTTTAAATGATCTGTCAGATTGCTACTTAAAAGTATGATACTTTGGTGTTAACTTTTATGGTACTACAAAGAACCTCAACAGTACCATTAGAAAGTTGGAGAACTACTGGACTATTTAATTTAGGCTCATCATGGATGCAAATAGAGCAAATTTAATATTACGGTGATAACTCAGACTTCTAGTCTGAATAGTTAAAAAGGATGAAGTCAGATGACGTTAAAAAGTAATGAGTCGAGCCCTTTGCAGATAGTGCAGATAAGGACGATGCTTTGAACACGTTCAGTAGTCGCCAATACACAATAACAGGAAATATTTCTGTCAAACGTCTGTTGGTCCGTTTTTCATAAGGCATTGAGCCGAAATGTACATTAGAAGTAAAAGTGTCCTGTTTCCGATTCTAGACTAAAAATGTCATGTTGCAGGCAGAAAAGAATAGAAAAATATCTGAAAAAGGAAGTAGGTTTGTGCAGCTGAATATACTCTAATTATGACAGCATACTGATGTTTATCTCTATGTCCAATGACATGTTGGAGTTCCTCAGGTCCAAAAGCAAGAACTAGTTTTCTGCAATGACAGCTTTTATTCCAATATTTCACATTAACTTTGGAAGTTGATGTCTTCCAACCAATAAATAAATGCAGTTCATCGCAGGTGCATTTTACTCTGTGTCAAGATTAGTCGCCACAGAGGCTATACATAAACAAAGCAATGGGTTTTTCCTAGAGCTGGCTCACTATCAAGTCCCGAGTGGAGGAGACAGCTGACTGGCCTTCCTGACTTGGCTTCCTGAGTTTCCTTTTCAACACACTCCTCCAAGTCACTGCATCCTGACAAATCATCTTCCTGAAGAGAAACAAAATGACCACAGGTGCAGCATGAACCCTTTAGGGATTTATGCCTTCAGTCAGAAAATATGATCTCATTTCAATGGAATCCCCCAATTTGGACTGGACTGTTTCCAAGATGACATAATCAAGCGGCAAGCAGAATCAATTCTCAAATAGCATGGTGTGTGTTTGTATGCGTTTACGGCACAAGTCACTGCATGAATTTGCTTACCACGTTGAAAAGGTTTCCGGAAAAAAACTTCATTTAAATTACTACAACCATTATTATTATTTGTATATTTACTCAAAAGCCGCAAAATCTTACAAAAAATACTTCCTTATTTTGAATCATCTCAATTTCCTTTAATATTCCCGACTTTCGAGAAGTTGTGACGTGCTGCCTGTGTTGCAACAATGTTGCATTGTGCCGACTGAATTCTCCATAAACGCCTCTGTTCTTCAAGTTACTGCATATTTTTGGTCTTGCATAAAACACCGCAATATTTTGTAATCTCAGAGATGTTGCCGCAGAGCCAGTAAATATACTACACACAGAAGAATCCAAAAGTCATGTCATGACAAAACTTTGCCTCAAACATCCCCTGCATTCTTTTAAACTACCCTTAAAGAAAAAAAAATAAAAAATCAGCCTACAAAGGTAATGAAGTAAAACGGGTCTCTGAAGTCAAGTAGAAAATTGTTAAGCAAGACAAAACTGTGCTTCCATCTACTCAACCAGTAAACTATTTAAAAGAGCTGTTTAATCTGCCTAGCAACTGGGTTCTTGTTGTTTCACTACCTTGCAAAAGTATTAACCTTCAACTGTTTTTCATTTCAACACCTGGTCTTGGGCTGTTAGCATGCTTTGACTGTCATACAGCAACAGTCTTCAGATTTGTTGCAAGACTGACCGCTACCAGAGAGCCTTCCTGTCCATAGTGGCTCTTTGGAGATGCTTGAATGACATAATCAGTGACATTTATTTTCCTTTTGGGATAAAGAAAGTATTTTGAATAGCTCCATCTTCCCATAAGCAGCTGTCTAGTCCCTGCTGAGGAACAGCATTTCCAAAGCACCACAAACATGTTTCACAAAGTAGGTTTGCAAAAACTCAATATTTTTCTCTAGAAGTATTGCTTAGGGTCGCACAATTCTATTAGAATATTTCTTACATTAGGTTGCTGCTGAAACAACCATTTGTGTCGTGAACACAAGGTCATTGCACAAGTGTTGGTCAGACTGTACACCAATCAGGGAATTTTCCCACGGCAAGCAGTCAAAGAAATGTAGGTGACCTGCTTCTTTTAACACAAAAAGATTTTCAGCGTAGGCTTCTTGTTCTTTAAATCCACTTGTTTAAAAAAGTGATCCGAAGAATCCGCTTTAACCCCCGCCTATGAGTGTGTGTGTGGGGGGGGTACGTCCAGGCTCGTTGGAATTTCTTCACATTCCTTACATTCATTTCTAATTGAGGTCTCTCTCATTGCCCTGACGATAACAAATCATGCCGAGCACAACTGGTCGGTCGCTGGTTAAACAGGCAACCAGTTTGTGGTTATGTCAAACTTTCAGTTCCTGGGTTCATTGCTGACGTTTACAGCTGTACATTCAAGCTCTAAAAAAAGTGCACCTTATCGTCTTAGACAGGTTTAAGTCCTTCAGTAGCACACCATGAAACTTCATTTTTTAAAACAATACATCTATAATCTTTAGTAACAGTGCTGAATATGGTTTTTGACAAGGATTACAAAACTTTGTGTAGACTTTAACTTAACTAAATATTCCGCAATGTAATTAAGCTGCTAAATCTCCTCATCCAAAGGTAATTCCTGTTAGAACAACCAATATAAAGTCAAGCAAATAAAATCATGGAAAAAGTCACAGATAAAAGCCGCACAGTATGTTTTTCCTCTTAGGCTTAAGCTTAGTCGTTTATGACTCAGGAGACTGAAACCAAAAGCAATTACATCTCCAAACCAACTTCAATGATCTCATAACACTATCCATGTTGTAATGTTGCTACAGCAACTGGAAATAATTACAGACTCGTGCACTGATTCAGGCCACTGTTAGAAACATCTGACTACAATTGAAGAACGTCCAGAGAGTCTGGCGTGTTTCATCTTTGCAGGGGGATGTTTTCATGTGTCAGGATACGATGGCCAGAGCTCAGTACAGTTTCTATATTTAAAGCTGCAGTGACTGTCTCGCTTTATCAGTTATTGCAGAACCGCATAACCCAAAACATTATCAATTCAAGTAGAGTCCCACAGACAAAAACATGTCTTTATTTTGAGTCGTATTTCCTCTCATTTAGATCTGGTCCAAACTTAACTAAATTACATATTTTCTATACAATCTGAGGTCTTACAATCAAAACAGAATAACTTTACAAGCCAACAGACATTTAAATATTTTCTAATATTAGTGACAATTAGTTAAATATAAGCTAAAAGCAAAAAAGTTCCATATTCTTTGAGGGACTCCGTCTGTGCTTAACATAAGCAGCACTTTGTAAACAGTGAAACTGCAGTTTTTCCCTGCAAGTTTCCAAAACCCAAAGGGTGTAATTACCACATAACTACATGATTAAACGATTAAAGACATGGTCCTAGCAGCAAAAATAAATTTTTATGGAGCGCTAGTAGTAATTGCGATACCTTTTAACCCCTCTTTTGCCTCCAAAGAGGAAGGAAGTCTGGTTGGGTGTAGACATAAATAATGGACAATGATGGGTCAAGACCAAAAGTTTTGGAGATTTGACAAAAACAAAGAAATGAAGCTTGAAACATGTGAGGCCTACACAAGCGCAGCTCAATCATTTATTATATCATTCAAGTACATTTATTTAAGCAGTTGCATTCAAAAATTACAGCTCAGAATTATTTCAGATTAAGGAATATATTTTGAGTCTTTGCTTTGCTTTTTTAAATTGTGTGGCCCCGGGGAGCTATATTAATTAGCAGTTTAAAGTAAGAACAGTAGAGAGAGAAAAGAAATGCATTAAATGGGCCAGATCATGAATCGAACCATGGACTGCTGTATCAAGGACTAGAACTTTGGTTGGTCCAGCTGCTCTACCACTAAGCCACAATGCCACCCTACTTCTGTTAGTTTGAATGATTTCAGGATACAGCTAATAAATGCCAAAAAATAGTTTCTCAAAAAGCTATAAAATTGCATAAAATCACAGAAAAATGATTTTAATCTAGAAATGTTATGGCTTACACCATCATGGGAAAACTGCTGACTTGACAATTGTTCAGAAGACAGTCATTAACATTCTCCACAATGACAGCAAGTCATAAGAGATCATTGCCAAAGAAGCCGTTGCTCATAGAGTACTGTATTCAGGCATGCTGATTGGAAGTTCAGTGGAAGGAAAATGTGTCTTAGAAGAAGATACACGAGCACTGAAGGTCTGGATTGTTGCCGACTGGATCAAAGTCTTCAGATTTTCAGGTAAAAATACATTTTGTAAGAGTGGAGAGGCACACAATTAAAGCTGCTTAAGGCACAATGGCAAGTTTCCACAGTTGGTTGTGATTTGTTTGGTTCAGTTGGGATATACGTCATATGCTGATGTTGGTTCATTTGGTTTATGAACCAACATCAACATAAAGATCACTCTAGCTTTTGCTGGAGTGATCTTTAAAATGTGTCACCCTCTGACAGTGCCAGTCTGCCTTAACAAGACTGACAGCGGGTGAGCAACACACTTGGTTTGTCTCTTGTGATAGACAAAGAAAAAGGAAATAGCATTATTTCCTTACATGGTTTCAGTTATAGCATACCAGTGTGACTGTGAACACCAGTGAGGGCAGATCACAGCTAATTCTAAAGATACCCCAAATTATAACTGTTCTGCAGAAAGGGGGTGTGTTTCATTTCATGTTTAAAAATATGCGACTGTCTCAAAATGCACAATTACTAAGAATTTAGATATAATTCCACTGAGGGCGGAAATGCAATATTTCAGTATGTCTTAAAGAGCTTAAAGTTTTACATCTTTACCGCAATTAGGAAACACTTCAATAGCAAAGGGAAAGTAAGTTAAAAACTAAGGTATTATATAATGAAAACAGATTTATAAGAACAATTCAGAGTTCATTCAACTTTTTATGAAAACTTGACATTTTCAATGCCTTCTAGGCAGTAGGATCATGTTAGATTGAGAAAATCCCAGATTAGAGGTGCACTGATTGGAGTTTTCTGGCCAATCACCAATCTTTAAAAAGCCTGATCTGCCAATTCCTATACCGATTTTTTGTCTGAAAAGATGTTAGGGTGAGTATTGTTAGCCGCGCATGTGCCTTCATGACCTGGTAGGCGGGTCTGTCAGTCAGCCCTCTCTCATGGCAGAGCAAAACAAGGCAGTGGTTGATTTTCAGACCTCTGATTAGATATGTAAAATTGATGGATAAGATCAGTTTCTTATGCAAGTATCGGCAGATCGCCGATCTCCCAAAATGAAGGACCGATTTAAATTCAATTCAAAAATACTTTATTGTTCTTAAACTGAAATTAAATGTTGTAGCTCATATTAATTAAAAACTCTTCAAAGAGTTATTGTAGTCTGTAATGGTTGTCAAGAAGGATATCACGTAGCCTTTACAGCATTTACAGATTAATATTGTTGGAATATTTGTCTGAAGTATAAGAGTTCCATTCTTCAGTGTTGGAGATCAGCTTCTGATTGAATAAGAAGGACAATTAGAAGTCAATTAACTGTCTGATCTATAAAAGATTGTTTGATATTTCATGGCAAGATAAAAAATTTAAAGTAGTATTTACAGGTTTCAAAGTACATTTTAAATCTATCTTATTGATATACTCTTGCATTTCTATATGAATTGTTATATTAAATAAACTTGCCTTGCTATCAATTAAAAGTTATTTTATTTCACCACTTTATTAAAGTCTCTCTTTCATATAACTTTCTTTTATTGTTGTTGTTTTTAGCAACTCGTTAAAATCAGATAAAAGTCATTTAGTTCTGGTTCTGATAAGTTTAGTTCTTTATATTGGCAGGTGTGTGTTTGGTGGTTTATGTGGTGGCTATCGGACGGGTTCGTCCAGGGTGCCAGTCATGCCAGAACCGCCTCTGTCTGTAGTTTGCCCACACCACTCAAGCACTGAACTAGTGCCTACGTAGAACTATGGCAGTCAGCTCCTCAGGAGGGCAGGGCAAGCTTTGAAGGGGGAAAAGGGCGTCACTGCCCTTTGCCCCGACTCTATTCACTTCAGGAAAAGTTTAATACCCAACACACATCTCCTCTGTGGTTGCGTGCAAGGAAATTGAGAATTTTCATTCGTATTCTGGCTGATGAAGGCGTCGTGTTTTAACGTTTAATTCAATTCGAGAGTGAAAAACGTGGGACAAAGCGACAGGTAGGCAGGGCTACCAACCCCAGCCGAGCCTGATCGGACTGGACTGGAGAGTTTCATACACAAGAGGAGGAGAAAAGTTACTCACCCGAACCAGGTTGCTAACGGCCGCCTGCACCGCAGCCACCGGCGCGGACAGATCTGGGATAGCCTTCCCGTCAACTTCACCTTCCTCGTGCATTATCACCAGATGGGATATTTGCTGAGCCACCGGCTCCAGGATACTTTCTATCGTCTTCGTGTGGAAAACCGGCATTTTGACAGTTTTGAATCTCTATCCGATAAGAATGTCCAACAACTTAGGGCAGTTTCCGCCGCAACAAAAAGTCCTGCGAGAAAAAGCAGCTAAAACCGCAGCCAACCGCCTTTCTTTCAGCCAGGGCACAGCGTGAAGACTTCAACTACTCCTGTAAACCCATCAACGCAAAGAAAAAAAAAAGTCCCGAATTTAGCGTCATCCTACCATCCGACCAATCAGAGAGCGAGTACAAAGGGAATTTCGTGTCCGATTGGTCAACGGTAGTGTCGCTTAATATTACGACCTCCCACTCCCACACCGTCGAGTTTGCTAGCTTCAGTTCCAAGTGCTCCCTAAATTACGTAATAGATCCGTATGTCCTAAAAGGGAAATATGTCTCTTCAAGCATTCCTGCCCCTGTGCACTGAATAATAAGTAACGTTTAAGTTTGGTACTGCCACCGCAGACGTAGAAGCTATGACTCACAGGAAACTACATCTCAATAAAGGAGGTGAGATCACATTAATCATACATTTATAATCACGATGACTCGATAATGAAACGCGTTTGGATTTTGCAAATACATTTTACACGATAAAGAAGGACGATTTAGTCATTGCTGCTACTCTTGTTGGTATTTTCATTATGTGCACTACATTGCAGAATTATTCATAACTCTTGAACTTTTTCATATTTCGTCACATTACAACTACAAACTTAACTTAAATTTACTTTTATTCTATATGTTAGACCATCACATAGTATTGTTAGAGAGGAAACCCTTTGCAAATAAAAATCTGAAAGTTGTGGCGTGCTTAATCCATCCATCCACGAGAGAGTGCAAATTCCATGCAGAAAGATCTCAGGTCGGGATTCAAACGCATGGCCTTCTTACTGCAAGGCAGCAGTGCTGTGCATAATTCAGTTCAGCACAGTACAGTTCACTTCAGTTCAAAATGACTTGTATCATCCCAAAGGCAAATTAAATGTTATCATAGCTTGAAATCCAGTGCAATCGACAGATTTCACTACTCACCCATTTAGTGAAAAATAGTCAAGCTGTATGTATTTAATCTCAGTAGTTGTGGAGAAATGCAAACCAATAATAAAGGGAACATAAGAGTACTATTTAGAAAGCCAGCCATGGGGTCTAATGGTCTAATCAGGTCTCTGGTTGTAACGTCACAAGATTTGGTGAAATTAAGGGGGGAAAAAACGCACGTCAACAATTTTGCAAAGCACTCCAGATGCCTATACAACCATCTCTGCCAGTGGCCCAACATGCTATATTATCTTCTCAATTCCTTTTCCGTCCCAACCTCCTGAAACAAAACACATTTCAAGATTGAAAACCAGCTGCCAAGCAAACCAGCTAAGGAATTCCCACAGAATCCCAGGAGGGCCTGCAAGGCAGCAGCCCATTGCCTAAAAAGGAAGAGTCCAAAAAGAAAGAATCAAGGAAGTTACTCCGCTTGAACCCTGTGTAAACACAAAGGGAGCTGATATGATTTCCTTTTACACAGGAGGTTATTCAAAAATGTCAAAGAGCAGCTCAAAAATTCTCCCGCACTTTGAAAAAAAACCCCAACATTTTTTCTATCTTTATTCTACCCTGATAAAATTACATTTAACACACAATAAAAATACACGAGCCTCTTCAGTGAAATGCTCTGTCTGGCAGAGTTCGTCCTGAATGTAGACATCAAAGGTGTCCTGCTGTTTCCTCGGCTCTCCAGTTGCTGACCAGGCCACCTCTTGAGTCCATATTGGAATGTGCAGGGCTGGTCAAGATGGGTGGTCTGCATCCTACCATACTGTCCCTTAATGTGCTGCTGAGAAGACAATGTGACCGACTTCTGCCAGAACTGTGCCTGTGTAAGATGAGTGTTTTTTTTATTATAATTTTTTTTAATCAGAAGAGGTGAATCTATTTTTGAAGGGTTTTTGAAACCTTTAAAGCATTAAAAGCAATTTTAAAAACATATAACCCAAGTGATGGCTATTGCATGTAATGAAATGTAATAATGAAAATAAAAGAGCAAAGTTAACTTCCAAGTACTGTGCAATACTGCTTCTTACCATTGCAGTCATAGTGTGGCGTTTGCTGTTCTGGTGGGTTTTTTGTTTGTTCACCTCTACGAGCCGTTTGCGCCATCTTGTGGTTTATAAAGGTAAATGCAGGCCGTCAATAAAAGTGTTGAATCTTAAAATCTAAACAGACTATTTTACTTCCTTTTTACAATGTTTTAACTCATTTAATTTGTTCCATAATTTTATACCATGAATTAAAATACAAAAGCTCTGTCTTGTTGTGCATATACTATTAATCCTTAAATTTGAATAACCCTTTAAGTTATATCCCCTTTCTCTTTCAAGAAACATGTTCTGTATGTGCTCAGGTAACAGTTTATTTGATGCCTTAAACATAATTTAAGCTATTTTAAATTCCACCAGATCTTCAAATTTAAGAATTCTAGATTTTAAGGAAAATGGGTTTGTGTGCTCATGAAAACTGACATTATGGAGGATTTTAATGGCTCGTTTCTGCAGGATACTCAGAAACGAGTGGTTGTAAAGAGCTTTTGTAATTAATTCCCCACACCTCTGAACAGTAATAATTTTTTAAATATATCATGTCAGTTACTCAAATAAAGCTAAACCAATATCATCAAGCAGTAGGGTTAGCTGGGAGGATAAAGGCAAATTAAAACACTGCAGTGAACATCGGGGAATAACGAAACAGAATATGATCAGAGACCCGGGATCTGGAACTCCAATCCTGCAAAAATCTTAGATGCATTTCAGATCTCACAAATCTGAATCAAATAGATGAAATCCCTCCTTTACATGTCACCAAGTTCTGCAGAGGTCTCGCCATGAGCCATTAATTTGATTCAGGTGTGTTGCAGTAGGGATACATCTAAGGGTTGCAGGGCAGTGCCAATCGGGGACCAGAGTCGGAGTTCCCCGCAACAGAACAAGAATAAACCCAGAGACAATGAAAGCCAAAGTCAACAAGAATCATGACAAAGTGAAGATCTTTCTCAAACAGTACTCAATGTTGATGAGCAAATACTTTAGGGAAAGAATTTTTCTTGGCCCACTTGTTTGTATTTCATCACCGAAGACAATGAGCACTTCAGTAACGCCAACGGGTTTTCCGTTTGCGCAGTCTGATCTGCTCCTGACCACAACTTCAGCTTTCTAAATACAGATGGATTGCAATGTGGTGCCTCACTGTGAGAAGAAGCCACATGTGATTACACTGTGCACAAATAAGGTCTCCGAGAATGAAACAGCTACTTGTTTAATAACCATTCATGCAAGAGTGTGTTAATGCCTAAAACCAAAGAACCAGTTTACATATATGTCTGATTTTTAATTTAGATTGGTGACACATCTGTCATTATATTCACAAAATGTTTAATTTGATTGGTAAAGAAAAGGAAGGACTTTGCTTAAACAGACATGCAAACGTGAAGTAAAAAGCAGAAGTTAAAGAGTAAAATAAACACAGTAACCAACCAATAAACTAAACACAACTACAAAGAGAAGAATGTGAAGAAACATGAACTCCGGAAGGCTTACAGAGGAACGCACACAGAGAAGGGACGGCCATTTCAATCTGTTTTCTTTCCAACGCCCTCCAGCGCATGGAGGAAGTTGAATGTGATGTATTAAAAAAATAAAGTTTTGGAAACAATCTCACTTTATGAAATAGCTTTGCAAAACTGGTACCATAAATTACTCAGACATTTCTCTAAAATTAAGGTAACTAAGTTTAATTTTTGCATTATTGTTTTATTCTTTTAGGTTGATGAGGGTGTTCAGGAACATAATCCTGTTTATTTGACTGCACAGTGCAGGAGTTTTTAACCCCTGTTGCCTCAGAGAAAGAAGTCGGTTCAAGTTGCAGGAGGGACTTTCTGTAAGAAATTTGCACATTCTCCTTGTGAATGCGTGGCCTCTCTCTGGGTACTCTGGCTTTCACCCTTTATCCACCTCTCCAGAGTTTACCTCACCCTGTCTCCCTTTGCTGGAGACAGGACAGAAAAGTTGAGAGGAGCACCTTCTTCATGTTTCCTGTGTGAACAGGAAGACAAATACTCAGTTTCTGAAAGACAAGAGAGAGCATGACATTCAAAGAAAGGCAGAGGTGAGAAAATAACCTCCCTCTTTTGGTTTTAAGAAGAAAATAGCTTCACACTGAAGTATGCCTGTATCTACAATCTGAACAACTCTAGAAATGCTTAAAATAACTGGCAGTGGATGTTTTATTATTATTATTATTATTATTATGATTATTATCATTGCCTGAACACACACAGGTAAAGAAAAGTAAAGAAAAAAAGCAAAATAATCAAAAATTTCCAACCAAGTAAAACTCCAATATCTCCACTGCCCAAAATGTGTACTTTAATCTTTCTCTCCCACTTCTTAAACTACACAATACCCTTTTTCAGCCATGAACATGCAAGCCACAAGTCTGCATGAGAATGACACCATAATCTGGGATTTTCCCCAAATGTTCTCATTAATGGGTTGTCATTTTGAGTGTGTTGTTTTGCTTTGCTTGGCCTTCTGTTTTCATTGCTAATGAGCAAATATGTGCACATGAACATCCCAAAGTACAAAGATCATTATGCCCTGCTGAGAGGCAGCCTGCTGGCGTTGCTTCTGCGAACATGTAGGCGGATGCTTGCACGTTGTTCCACTGAAAACCAGTAGCGTTCATCTGTGGTGCTCAGAGAAGCAATAAAACCATTTGTTCAAAGACCACATGAGGGCAGTAACGTATGCAAATAGAGGGATTTCTGGAGCTTCTTAAAATGTAAATTCATAAAAGAAAAATTTAACTAAGGAAACATGTCATTTTTTTCCATGCAACAGAGTAATTTTCTAGCGTGGGTCGAAAAGATTTTTGTTGCTGTCGGAGGTTTGTGTTGATACACACAGTAATAAAGACGTTTGCTGTTTCTAACAGGTTATCTTCCAGGATTGGCCTCCATTTACTTCCATCCATGGCTCAACTTCAATCATTTGCAGAAGAAAAACATCCCACCTCCATGCTCCACTGGGGGGAAATGGCACATTCAAAAAAATGCAGGTACTTCCCCACAGACGATTCCATTTTAAATGTAGACCAAAAATGTAAATTTATCTTCTTCCATATCTTTACGGTGCCCTCTATATGATTTGAGGTAGTAAATCTGACTTGTTATGGCTTACTTTCTTCTTGCCAAACTTTTATACAGGGCAGATTTGTGGTGCCAAAAAACACTAGCTGTTCTGGCAATGGACTCTCCAACCTAAGCTGCGGATTCTCTGCAGCTCATCCAGGCGCTACCATGGGCCTCTTGACTGAATAATACCCATCAGACAAAGTATTTGCACTTTGAACAAAATGTTCAGTGTTGCCTTAATTTAAATCTATATAGATCCCCTGTTCCTTACATATGTGACTGACAGGATCAGAATGACTAAATTGGCTAGGATAGACATCTTTTCTCACTTTTACAGACATCTTTCAAAGCATCCAACGTTCTTCTGTAAATCTACATCGGAAGAAAACGAGAATCACTGTCTCCCAAACTTCTACTCTAAATGTGTTCGATAAGCAAAGTTGGTAGGGTAAATGGACCAACTCCCACAAAGTTCTGCAGCCATTTATATCCTGTCCAATTGAATCCACATATAGATTAAATATTCACTGTTCTCTTAACACTGTTTAAAAGGATCCAGTCTTGAGGGACCATCCTGTAGCTCTGAAAAGCTCCAGAATCTTCATCAGCTTCATGGCGACTTTATCCGCTTGCCATTTGCCACTTGACTCATCGTCATGATGAAAACATTTTTAGCAAAGCATTCAGTGTCCGGATAGGCCACGACAGTGAGACCAGATTCATAAAGGGAAGCTCCTGGAACTGAATTCAGCTGCTATAAATATCCTTCGTCAAACTAATTTGTCCTGTAATGGCGCCAAACTGATGATGGATGCAAAAAAAAGAGTTCCGATTGAAGTATCACTGCCAGCGAGTTAAAAGCAAAGATTCTAAAAAAGAAACATAAATGTAACGTAAAGGATTGCCTCCAGATGGCTTTGTCATGCTCCTAATTAATTTGGCTGTTAAAACCACTGCAGGGACTCTTGTTGGGATGCAACACCCGATTATATAAGACCCTTCACTCTTATCTGTTCCCAGGAACTCTTTTAATGGAAAACATGGCACAAGAACACCAATTATAGTCATATCTTGTCAACTGTTACGCAATAAGAGAGCAGGAGTTTCTTTTTTTTTGTTAATTGCAGGGCAAGAGAAAATTTCTGAAGCTCAGTATTGCCATTAGGGGTTGTTCTTTTATTATCTGGAATTTGACTCTGCTTGTGCTGAAAAACCTTAAAGAGCAGATCATCTTTAAAGAAAAGTTTTTGTTTTAGCTAAATTGTGTTGAACATAGCAATATATTCATTGGCCAAAATTATTCCAGGTTTCAACAGAAATGACTTTTTGGTCATTTAGTGTACAATAGCTGCTGGAGTTTCCTGGTAAGATGGACTCACCTGCTCAGTATTTTAAAGTTATACATTCGAATGTCACATTATGTTGCAGAAATGTACATTTTAAAATAACAATGTTCATTTGAAAACCCAATCAAGCCTGTAGAAAATGTAATTTGAGAATTCGGACGTCTGCACATTATAAGAACATTTAGTTCTTATTTTTTCTTAGCAAGGGTTTTGTAAAACTAAGTAAAGTTCTCAGTATGGTTTAAATTGTGCGTTTGGTGCTTTTGGTGTGTCAAACAATTCAAGCAGGATTTCTAGCAGAGGTTTAATGTACGGACTGGCAGACCAAGGAATGTCTTTAATATGTTCTCCTAAACATAGTCTAATATTACATTTAAGCCTAGATCTAACCAAGAATGTGCAGCAATATGTTCTCCATCAAATATGACTGTTTTTGTAACATGACAAGAGTGTGAATATTTTACCAAAGCACTGTTTCACTGCGATATGGTTCTGTTATGAATTCAGGGCACTAAGTGGACAATCTGCACTGTGAAAATGTCACAGTCTGATGACATTTGGTGCATTATGAAAATATAAACCACTTTTTATGTTTAATTCTGGAACAGCCTCTGGATGTGAAAAATTAAACAAATGGCAATTTTTCACAACTAATTGAATTACGAGACCAGTCGAGCATGGAGCAGACTTTTAATTGCTTCCCCTTTTTGAAGGTTTGACAGTGTGGTGAGGTTCAGAGCTTAGTCTGACCACACACTGTTCGCCTGGATTCAGTAATTGTGCTTCTCACTCCTCATTCTTATAATAAATTTAACACAAAATGCCTCGAAAAGCGAGCGAATGAAATAATTCCTTGTTCTCTTTTACAAAACAGATCAGCTTAAGTTAGACTTGACTTCTTTTATGTCTCTAGCAGTATTTGTTCAAAGGCAGACCTCCACCTATGCAGACTCAAGTCTTGAGCAACTTCTTCTATTTTGTCATTTTTACAAAACTGCCCTGATTCTAGCTTCATCCATTTCCCCGATCAACGATGACCAACTTCCCTTTCCGTGTCGAAGAGAACAATCCCCACAGCATGATGCTGCCACCACCACGTTTCACAATGGTACCTTTAAGGTGAAATGTTAGGTTTCCTCCACACACTGCATGCTGTCAAAAACACTTCAGTTCTGGCGCTTTTTCTTGTCGTGTCGCATGTCACATTTATTCTTGCACTCTTTCAAATTTAATTTGAGTGCGTGACGAATAATTGTCTTGTCAACAGACCCTGAGCTGAGTGGAGTTTACAGGGGGGTGGATTTGGTCTACTTCCTAAAATGCCAATAAAATAGATTGAAGTTTGTGACAGTAGCATGACAAAATGTGAAAAAGTTTGAAGGGTATGAATACTTTAGCAAGGCCATGTTTGCCACAGAGAAAAACCGACCCAGAAAAAAAAAAAATGCCATCTACTATTTATCCAAGTTAACATGTCCTTCATATTGTTTATCGTTCTTTCATGCATTCAGTGAGGATAAATTATTTAATTATGTTCTTCTCCTTCATATCGTTAATAGTTTTGCACATCTGCATGTAGAAAACTGCTCCCCTCTGTTTATTGTTAACACATTCCTCCCTACTTCTTTTTTTCCCCTCTCTCTCTCTCCTCCTCCTCTCAGTTTCTTTCTCTCCTTTTGCTCACTCTGGTCCCTTCCTCCTCTTGCTCGCTCTCTCTCTCTCCCTCTCTCTCTCTCCCCCCACTCCTGCACATCTCTGTCACACAATTGCAGACTCGCAGCGGCTCTCCCCCCTGAGCATCATCTCCACCATCGGAGATCCTCCTCGTGTCTGTGTTCTGCCGGGTGGACGCACGCCCCACAGTCACCATTTCTGCCCCGGAGAGCTCCAGGCTGGCAGCGCAGCCCCTTCCCAGGCTGAGCATCGGGCGGAAGACCCTGGTGGCAGCTGCAGTGGGGGTCATGCTGGTCCTGGTCCTGGTGGTCCTCATCCCTGTGCTCGTCAGCTCTGTGGGTGCTGGTGGCACAGATGACAGCGCGAGCCACTATGAGATGCTGGGCACCTGCCGGATGGTGTGCGACCCCTTCCCCAGCACGGGCACCGCCGGAACGGGGATCCACACGGACACGTCAACCAGTGGCTTCCTGGTGGACAATGAGGAAGACCTGAGTGACCACAGCATCGGCCCTTCGCTGCCTACGTACAGCACAAACGGCCCACAGGGAAAACCAGGACGTCCGGGCAAACCTGGGCCTCCTGGACCTCCTGGAGAACCGGGTCCACCGGGCCCAAGAGGGCCGCCGGGGGACAGCAGAGACATAGTTCGGACGGGGATCCTCGGAGCGGTTAGCACAACCACCTACAACACCACTCCTCGAGTGGCGTTTTACGCAGGACTACGAAACCCCCAAGAAGGCTACGACATTCTGCGATTCGACGATGTGGTGACTAACATCGGGGGGAACTACGAGGGCTCCACGGGCACGTTCACCTGTAAGATTCCAGGAACCTACTTTTTCATCTACAACGTGTTGATGAGAGGAGGAGACGGCACCAGCATGTGGGCTGACCTGATCAAAAACGGTCAGGTGGGTGATGCGTTTGACACACGTTCTGTGAAATGGCAAAGGCATAGCCTCTTTAAAACCATAAGGATCAATGTTTACCACATAATTAATCAATCATCATCTATTGGCAGTAAATAAATAAATAAATAAATATTTCTCTCTTTTTTTTTTCCATAAACAGAAACATGCCTGTCACAAATTCAACATTTAATTTTTCTGTTTGTGATCAATAAAGTATTTCTGAATTGAACTGACTTGAATAACTGAGTGAAAACTGTAACATTTGCCTCATATTTTAACATTTGCTTGTCCAATTTACTTAAAATAACTGTTCTAGACATCTCAATCTCTTTTACAGATACATATTCCCTCATTCAGCTTCCCTTATCTTAACACATCTCTTCTTCCCTTTTTTGAAATGAATTATAGAACAACCAAAAAAAATCATTAAATTCTTCAGCATCTTAATATTTTTGAGTATCTTTAATTATCTAAACTACCCCAAACTTTCTTTTTTTTAAGTGACATTAATGGACCCTCTAATTTAGATTTCAGCTCCATAACCTCACCTGTAGATCTTTATGTGATTGATTTAAAAATGTAGTAACTGTAATTATTAGTTTAATCTGCAAAAAATAAAATAAAATACTGTTTGGTGCCAGGCATAGTAAGTTAAGTGCTTTACTTGACATATATACACCAATATTTATGGTTGTACAAGTGTTTTTTTGCAACAATAAACAATAATGTCAAAATTTTACGTTGAGGTGCAACCAGCGATGCATGATGCTTACTTTGACAAACAGATTAATGATCAAAATGTTTAATTTACCAGTTACACTAGTTATTACTTGTTAATTGATATTCCAAAGTTCTTTGTGTGAACAGCTCTTTCTGCTTTGTCTCACCTGGAGATGTGTTAGGTACATGCACAGCTTCCTCAATATCTTGTTACTTGAGCATCTTTCCTTTCAGTTTAAAAACAATAATACTTTTTTTTTTTACTGCCTTTACAAACATAAAGCATGTTCCAGAATAATATATTCATAGTAACAGTCAAAATGTGAGTGAAAAACAGTAGTGGTTTTTGATATGGGTGATGTGGCTCACTTCCCAGGGCGCTATTCCATCAGGGGCGAAAGTAGTACTTGCAATAAAGAAAATTGGTTGAGTCCCAAATGTGTTTTCTGTTGCTTATTTGCAGGTCTGGTAAAGGAGAGTTGTTCACCACCCTGTATTATGTGTATTGTGTAAGCACTCTAAGAAAATACAGCCACAAGTGGCTGATAATAATGCTGAAATTAATATTTTATCCATAGATTCCTCAGAAGGACTAAGGAATCTAGATTCTATTTGAAGTTCTCTAGTAAAATGTAAGACGGCTTGAGTTTTCTGACTTGAGCTGAATGTTCTGTGCTGATGAGAGGATATCTAAGAGAAAGTCTGAGATTTAAGGAATATTTCTTTTTTAATTTTGGTAAAACAAAACTATTCAGAATGGACCAAATCCGGCCAAAAGCAGCTGAAATCTGTGAATACTTGAGAGCCCCCTTTAAAAATGCTTAACTGCCTATTTTAATAGCTTAAACACTAAATATATCCCAATATGGACTAATACAGAAAATGAAAACCGTTTTGGCATTATCACGGAAGCTAACATCTGCAGTCTGCCTTATTTCCGCTCTTGGGGCTACAGCCAATCACTGCCAAGGAAAATGAACGGTGCTGCTGGATTGGCTGCTTTGGAAAGGCCAGCCAGCAGCATGTCAAGTAGGGTCGTTCCAAGTTGTTCAGACTTCTCAAACTGCATTTTCTTACAACTAATTTGGAGGGTTTACAAACAATTTGCAAATAGGCAGATTTTCTGCAAGTAACTTGAAGCCACGAATCCACGAATACTGGATCCATTTCACATGATCACATTCAAATAAAATAATGTCTTCTGAATAGCTGCCCCTCTGCAGCGATCAGGATGCAGGGAAGGGTTAAATAATTGAAACCATAAACCCACAGCATGATGGCCTCGCTTTGGGAAAGATGCAAACCGTTTCCAGGCAGTCTTAATTGGGTATTCATGTGTGCAATGATTTCAGACTTGTCTGGTGTTAGAGTCTGGTGTAATGACAATCCACACTGGCATGCTGCCAGATTGTATTTCTATGGATTTTTGCACATCATGTGCTGATGTACACGTTGACATGAGCGGAGGGAGTGCTGCGCTATCTCTGCTGAGCACACATCAGAAAACAGCCCGGGGTTGTGGCTAGTTCAAAGCGGTTGCCCTTTAAAATACAACAAGCTTTATGGAGTCTTGGTGTGCCAGCGCGCGTTATCAGGCTGGCTGTCGGGCCAAAAACGTTTGATTATCGATTCATGATATTTGCTAAATTCACGGGTGATTTTGTAATGTCCTAAACGGCTGCGGGCGATGACACCAACCAAACAACATGTTCATCTGAACCTCGGCACTTGTAAACATCTCATCCCGGCTGCAACAGACTGAACAGGGAGTGGACACAATAACATTCCAGATATCCTTAAAGTGTCTTGTTTATGAAAGTAGTAATTTTTGCAGAGCTTCTTAGTCACTCTACAACATAACTTTGCAGTTGGTGCTGCTAAATAGAATGAAGAAGATGGAGCGCACTGAAAAAGCCCCTCCGCTGTCAAACGGGATCCCATCAGTTTCAAGGTGTTTTTCTCCTTAAGGAGGCGAATATCATAAGACATGAAACAAAAGCGGCTCCTAATAAATAAATCTTTTCTCCACGCTGACAGACATGTCAGAAATACTGCTGTATGGCTGTCACGTTGGTTTATTTTCACTGTGTTCTTTAACTTTAGGCTTGATTGCATTAAAATTGTTTTGGGAGATAACCTCAGTGGAACGAGAGCAGTCCTTTGCGAGAGCAAACACAACCAGATGAGTGCCCATCAGGAGACGCTTTATTCAATTACTTGTCTGATCTAAAACATATCATTTTGTTATTTTGACCTAGAAAAGACTACTTCCCGTAATAATTAATCACAATGAAACAAAAGAGGTGAGTCTCCATCAGAGCACTGTCTGAGTTAAATAAGAAGTGTCACATCCGCACGTCTCCATGGTGAGACTGAGCAAAGAAAACTGGGTGTAGCACATTAACCGCTCACTTTTCAAACATTTTTATCTTGGTATTTGGAGGAGAACAAAGCTCTTTTTTTATTATTAAATTAATGAGTTATTTCTAAAAATGCTTACCCAAATAAATACATCAGGTATGACTACTCTTGCTTTTGTGGAGAAAAGTGACACATTAAAAAAAAAAAAAAAAAAAAANAAAATGGGTTTGTGTGCTCATGAAAACTGACATTATGGAGGATTTTAATGGCTCGTTTCTGCAGGATACTCAGAAACGAGTGGTTGTAAAGAGCTTTTGTAATTAATTCCCCACACCTCTGAACAGTAATAATTTTTTAAATATATCATGTCAGTTACTCAAATAAAGCTAAACCAATATCATCAAGCAGTAGGGTTAGCTGGGAGGATAAAGGCAAATTAAAACACTGCAGTGAACATCGGGGAATAACGAAACAGAATATGATCAGAGACCCGGGATCTGGAACTCCAATCCTGCAAAAATCTTGCATGCATTTCAGATCTCACAAATCTGAATCAAATAGATGAAATCCCTCCTTTACATGTCACCAAGTTCTGCAGAGGTCTCGCCATGAGCCATTAATTTGATTCAGGTGTGTTGCAGTAGGGATACATCTAAGGGTTGCAGGGCAGTGCCAATCGGGGACCAGAGTCGGAGTTCCCCGCAACAGAACAAGAATAAACCCAGAGACAATGAAAGCCAAAGTCAACAAGAATCATGACAAAGTGAAGATCTTTCTCAAACAGTACTCAATGTTGATGAGCAAATACTTTAGGGAAAGAATTTTTCTTGGCCCACTTGTTTGTATTTCATCACCGAAGACAATGAGCACTTCAGTAACGCCAACGGGTTTTCCGTTTGCGCAGTCTGATCTGCTCCTGACCACAACTTCAGCTTTCTAAATACAGATGGATTGCAATGTGGTGCCTCACTGTGAGAAGAAGCCACATGTGATTACACTGTGCACAAATAAGGTCTCCGAGAATGAAACAGCTACTTGTTTAATAACCATTCATGCAAGAGTGTGTTAATGCCTAAAACCAAAGAACCAGTTTACATATATGTCTGATTTTTAATTTAGATTGGCGACACATCTGTCATTATATTCACAAAATGTTTAATTTGATTGGTAAAGAAAAGGAAGGACTTTGCTTAAACAGACATGCAAACGTGAAGTAAAAAGCAGAAGTTAAAGAGTAAAATAAACACAGTAACCAACCAATAAACTAAACACAACTACAATGAGAAGAATGTGAAGAAAAATGAACTCCGGAAGGCTTACAGAGGAACGCACACAGAGAAGGGACGGCCATTTCAATCTGTTTTCTTTCCAACGCCCTCCAGCGCATGGAGGAAGTTGAATGTGATGTATTAAAAAAATCAGTTTTTGGAAACAATCTCACTTTATGAAATAGCTTTGCAAAACTGGTACCATAAATTACTCAGACATTTCTCTAAAATTAAGGTAACTAAGTTTAATTTTTGCATTATTGTTTTATTCTTTTAGGTTGATGAGCGTGTTCAGGAACATAATCCTGTTTATTTGACTGCACAGTGCAGGAGTTTTTAACCCCCGTTGCCTCAGAGAAAGGAGTCGGTTCAAGTTGCAGGAGGGACTTTCTGTAAGAAATTTGCACAGTCTCCTTGTGAATGCGTGGCCTCTCTCTGGGTACTCTGGCTTTCACCCTTTATCCACCTCTCCAGAGTTTACCTCACCCTGTCTCCCTTTGCTGGAGACAGGACAGAAAAGTTGAGAGGAGCACCTTCTTCATGTTTCCTGTGTGAACAGGAAGACAAATACTCAGTTTCTGAAAGACAAGAGAGAGCATGACATTCAAAGAAAGGCAGAGGTGAGAAAATAACCTGCCTCTTTTGGTTTTAAGAAGAAAATAGCTTCACACTGAAGTATGCCTGTATCTACAATCTGAACAACTCTAGAAATGCTTAAAATAACTGGCAGTGGATGTTTTATTATTATTATTATTATTATTATGATTATTATCATTGCCTGAACACACACAGGTAAAGAAAAGTAAAGAAAAAAAGCAAAATAATCAAAAATTTCCAACCAAGTAAAACTCCAATATCTCCACTGCCCAAAATGTGTACTTTAATCTTTCTCTCCCACTTCTTAAACTACACAATACCCTTTTTCAGCCATGAACATGCAAGCCACAAGTCTGCATGAGAATGACACCATAATCTGGGATTTTCCCCAAATGTTCTCATTAATGGGTTGTCATTTTGAGTGTGTTGTTTTGCTTTGCTTGGCCTTCTGTTTTCATTGCTAATGAGCAAATATGTGCACATGAACATCCCAAAGTACAAAGATCATTATGCCCTGCTGAGAGGCAGCCTGCTGGCGTTGCTTCTGCGAACATGTAGGCGGATGCTTGCACGTTGTTCCACTGAAAACCAGTAGCGTTCATCTGTGGTGCTCAGAGAAGCAATAAAACCATTTGTTCAAAGACCACATGAGGGCAGTAACGTATGCAAATAGAGGGATTTCTGGAGCTTCTTAAAATGTAAATTCATAAAAGAAAAATTTAACTAAGGAAACATGTCATTTTTTTCCATGCAACAGAGTAATTTTCTAGCGTGGGTCGAAAAGATTTTTGTTGCTGTCGGAGGTTTGTGTTGATACACACAGTAATAAAGACGTTTGCTGTTTCTAACAGGTTATCTTCCAGGATTGGCCTCCATTTACTTCCATCCATGGCTCAACTTCAATCATTTGCAGAAGAAAAACATCCCACCTCCATGCTCCACTGGGGGGAAATGGCACATTCAAAAAAATGCAGGTACTTCCCCACAGACGATTCCATTTTAAATGTAGACCAAAAATGTAAATTTATCTTCTTCCATATCTTTACGGTGCCCTCTATATGATTTGAGGTAGTAAATCTGACTTGTTATGGCTTACTTTCTTCTTGCCAAACTTTTATACAGGGCAGATTTGTGGTGCCAAAAAACACTAGCTGTTCTGGCAATGGACTCTCCAACCTAAGCTGCGGATTCTCTGCAGCTCATCCAGGCGCTACCATGGGCCTCTTGACTGAATAATACCCATCAGACAAAGTATTTGCACTTTGAACAAAATGTTCAGTGTTGCCTTAATTTAAATCTATATAGATCCCCTGTTCCTTACATATGTGACTGACAGGATCAGAATGACTAAATTGGCTAGGATAGACATCTTTTCTCACTTTTACAGACATCTTTCAAAGCATCCAACGTTCTTCTGTAAATCTACATCGGAAGAAAACGAGAATCACTGTCTCCCAAACTTCTACTCTAAATGTGTTCGATAAGCAAAGTTGGTAGGGTAAATGGACCAACTCCCACAAAGTTCTGCAGCCATTTATATCCTGTCCAATTGAATCCACATATAGATTAAATATTCACTGTTCTCTTAACACTGTTTAAAAGGATCCAGTCTTGAGGGACCATCCTGTAGCTCTGAAAAGCTCCAGAATCTTCATCAGCTTCATGGCGACTTTATCCGCTTGCCATTTGCCACTTGACTCATCGTCATGATGAAAACATTTTTAGCAAAGCATTCAGTGTCCGGATAGGCCACGACAGTGAGACCAGATTCATAAAGGGAAGCTCCTGGAACTGAATTCAGCTGCTATAAATATCCTTCGTCAAACTAATTTGTCCTGTAATGGCGCCAAACTGATGATGGATGCAAAAAAAAGAGTTCCGATTGAAGTATCACTGCCAGCGAGTTAAAAGCAAAGATTCTAAAAAAGAAACATAAATGTAACGTAAAGGATTGCCTCCAGATGGCTTTGTCATGCTCCTAATTAATTTGGCTGTTAAAACCACTGCAGGGACTCTTGTTGGGATGCAACACCCGATTATATAAGACCCTTCACTCTTATCTGTTCCCAGGAACTCTTTTAATGGAAAACATGGCACAAGAACACCAATTATAGTCATATCTTGTCAACTGTTACGCAATAAGAGAGCAGGAGTTTCTTTTTTTTTGTTAATTGCAGGGCAAGAGAAAATTTCTGAAGCTCAGTATTGCCATTAGGGGTTGTTCTTTTATTATCTGGAATTTGACTCTGCTTGTGCTGAAAAACCTTAAAGAGCAGATCATCTTTAAAGAAAAGTTTTTGTTTTAGCTAAATTGTGTTGAACATAGCAATATATTCATTGGCCAAAATTATTCCAGGTTTCAACAGAAATGACTTTTTGGTCATTTAGTGTACAATAGCTGCTGGAGTTTCCTGGTAAGATGGACTCACCTGCTCAGTATTTTAAAGTTATACATTCGAATGTCACATTATGTTGCAGAAATGTACATTTTAAAATAACAATGTTCATTTGAAAACCCAATCAAGCCTGTAGAAAATGTAATTTGAGAATTCGGACGTCTGCACATTATAAGAACATTTAGTTCTTATTTTTTCTTAGCAAGGGTTTTGTAAAACTAAGTAAAGTTCTCAGTATGGTTTAAATTGTGCGTTTGGTGCTTTTGGTGTGTCAAACAATTCAAGCAGGATTTCTAGCAGAGGTTTAATGTACGGACTGGCAGACCAAGGAATGTCTTTAATATGTTCTCCTAAACATAGTCTAATATTACATTTAAGCCTAGATCTAACCAAGAATGTGCAGCAATATGTTCTCCATCAAATATGACTGTTTTTGTAACATGACAAGAGTGTGAATATTTTACCAAAGCACTGTTTCACTGCGATATGGTTCTGTTATGAATTCAGGGCACTAAGTGGACAATCTGCACTGTGAAAATGTCACAGTCTGATGACATTTGGTGCATTATGAAAATATAAACCACTTTTTATGTTTAATTCTGGAACAGCCTCTGGATGTGAAAAATTAAACAAATGGCAATTTTTCACAACTAATTGAATTACGAGACCAGTCGAGCATGGAGCAGACTTTTAATTGCTTCCCCTTTTTGAAGGTTTGACAGTGTGGTGAGGTTCAGAGCTTAGTCTGACCACACACTGTTCGCCTGGATTCAGTAATTGTGCTTCTCACTCCTCATTCTTATAATAAATTTAACACAAAATGCCTCGAAAAGCGAGCGAATGAAATAATTCCTTGTTCTCTTTTACAAAACAGATCAGCTTAAGTTAGACTTGACTTCTTTTATGTCTCTAGCAGTATTTGTTCAAAGGCAGACCTCCACCTATGCAGACTCAAGTCTTGAGCAACTTCTTCTATTTTGTCATTTTTACAAAACTGCCCTGATTCTAGCTTCATCCATTTCCCCGATCAACGATGACCAACTTCCCTTTCCGTGTCGAAGAGAACAATCCCCACAGCATGATGCTGCCACCACCACGTTTCACAATGGTACCTTTAAGGTGAAATGTTAGGTTTCCTCCACACACTGCATGCTGTCAAAAACACTTCAGTTCTGGCGCTTTTTCTTGTCGTGTCGCATGTCACATTTATTCTTGCACTCTTTCAAATTTAATTTGAGTGCGTGACGAATAATTGTCTTGTCAACAGACCCTGAGCTGAGTGGAGTTTACAGGGGGGTGGATTTGGTCTACTTCCTAAAATGCCAATAAAATAGATTGAAGTTTGTGACAGTAGCATGACAAAATGTGAAAAAGTTTGAAGGGTATGAATACTTTAGCAAGGCCATGTTTGCCACAGAGAAAAACCGACCCAGAAAAAAAAAATGACATCTACTATTTATCCAAGTTAACATGTCCTTCATATTGTTTATCGTTCTTTCATGCATTCAGTGAGGATAAATTATTTAATTATGTTCTTCTCCTTCATATCGTTAATAGTTTTGCACATCTGCATGTAGAAAACTGCTCCCCTCTGTTTATTGTTAACACATTCCTCCCTACTTCTTTTTTTCCCCTCTCTCTCTCTCCTCCTCCTCTCAGTTTCTTTCTCTCCTTTTGCTCACTCTGGTCCCTTCCTCCTCTTGCTCGCTCTCTCTCTCTCCCTCTCTCTCTCTCCCCCCACTCCTGCACATCTCTGTCACACAATTGCAGACTCGCAGCGGCTCTCCCCCCTGAGCATCATCTCCACCATCGGAGATCCTCCTCGTGTCTGTGTTCTGCCGGGTGGACGCACGCCCCACAGTCACCATTTCTGCCCCGGAGAGCTCCAGGCTGGCAGCGCAGCCCCTTCCCAGGCTGAGCATCGGGCGGAAGACCCTGGTGGCAGCTGCAGTGGGGGTCATGCTGGTCCTGGTCCTGGTGGTCCTCATCCCTGTGCTCGTCAGCTCTGTGGGTGCTGGTGGCACAGATGACAGCGCGAGCCACTATGAGATGCTGGGCACCTGCCGGATGGTGTGCGACCCCTTCCCCAGCACGGGCACCGCCGGAACGGGGATCCACACGGACACGTCAACCAGTGGCTTCCTGGTGGACAATGAGGAAGACCTGAGTGACCACAGCATCGGCCCTTCGCTGCCTACGTACAGCACAAACGGCCCACAGGGAAAACCAGGACGTCCGGGCAAACCTGGGCCTCCTGGACCTCCTGGAGAACCGGGTCCACCGGGCCCAAGAGGGCCGCCGGGGGACAGCAGAGACATAGTTCGGACGGGGATCCTCGGAGCGGTTAGCACAACCACCTACAACACCACTCCTCGAGTGGCGTTTTACGCAGGACTACGAAACCCCCAAGAAGGCTACGACATTCTGCGATTCGACGATGTGGTGACTAACATCGGGGGGAACTACGAGGGCTCCACGGGCACGTTCACCTGTAAGATTCCAGGAACCTACTTTTTCATCTACAACGTGTTGATGAGAGGAGGAGACGGCACCAGCATGTGGGCTGACCTGATCAAAAACGGTCAGGTGGGTGATGCGTTTGACACACGTTCTGTGAAATGGCAAAGGCATAGCCTCTTTAAAACCATAAGGATCAATGTTTACCACATAATTAATCAATCATCATCTATTGGCAGTAAATAAATAAATAAATAAATATTTCTCTCTTTTTTTTTTCCATAAACAGAAACATGCCTGTCACAAATTCAACATTTAATTTTTCTGTTTGTGATCAATAAAGTATTTCTGAATTGAACTGACTTGAATAACTGAGTGAAAACTGTAACATTTGCCTCATATTTTAACATTTGCTTGTCCAATTTACTTAAAATAACTGTTCTAGACATCTCAATCTCTTTTACAGATACATATTCCCTCATTCAGCTTCCCTTATCTTAACACATCTCTTCTTCCCTTTTTTGAAATGAATTATAGAACAACCAAAAAAAATCATTAAATTCTTCAGCATCTTAATATTTTTGAGTATCTTTAATTATCTAAACTACCCCAAACTTTCTTTTTTTTAAGTGACATTAATGGACCCTCTAATTTAGATTTCAGCTCCATAACCTCACCTGTAGATCTTTATGTGATTGATTTAAAAATGTAGTAACTGTAATTATTAGTTTAATCTGCAAAAAATAAAATAAAATACTGTTTGGTGCCAGGCATAGTAAGTTAAGTGCTTTACTTGACATATATACACCAATATTTATGGTTGTACAAGTGTTTTTTTGCAACAATAAACAATAATGTCAAAATTTTACGTTGAGGTGCAACCAGCGATGCATGATGCTTACTTTGACAAACAGATTAATGATCAAAATGTTTAATTTACCAGTTACACTAGTTATTACTTGTTAATTGATATTCCAAAGTTCTTTGTGTGAACAGCTCTTTCTGCTTTGTCTCACCTGGAGATGTGTTAGGTACATGCACAGCTTCCTCAATATCTTGTTACTTGAGCATCTTTCCTTTCAGTTTAAAAACAATAATACTTTTTTTTTTTACTGCCTTTACAAACATAAAGCATGTTCCAGAATAATATATTCATAGTAACAGTCAAAATGTGAGTGAAAAACAGTAGTGGTTTTTGATATGGGTGATGTGGCTCACTTCCCAGGGCGCTATTCCATCAGGGGCGAAAGTAGTACTTGCAATAAAGAAAATTGGTTGAGTCCCAAATGTGTTTTCTGTTGCTTATTTGCAGGTCTGGTAAAGGAGAGTTGTTCACCACCCTGTATTATGTGTATTGTGTAAGCACTCTAAGAAAATACAGCCACAAGTGGCTGATAATAATGCTGAAATTAATATTTTATCCATAGATTCCTCAGAAGGACTAAGGAATCTAGATTCTATTTGAAGTTCTCTAGTAAAATGTAAGACGGCTTGAGTTTTCTGACTTGAGCTGAATGTTCTGTGCTGATGAGAGGATATCTAAGAGAAAGTCTGAGATTTAAGGAATATTTCTTTTTTAATTTTGGTAAAACAAAACTATTCAGAATGGACCAAATCCGGCCAAAAGCAGCTGAAATCTGTGAATACTTGAGAGCCCCCTTTAAAAATGCTTAACTGCCTATTTTAATAGCTTAAACACTAAATATATCCCAATATGGACTAATACAGAAAATGAAAACCGTTTTGGCATTATCACGGAAGCTAACATCTGCAGTCTGCCTTATTTCCGCTCTTGGGGCTACAGCCAATCACTGCCAAGGAAAATGAACGGTGCTGCTGGATTGGCTGCTTTGGAAAGGCCAGCCAGCAGCATGTCAAGTAGGGTCGTTCCAAGTTGTTCAGACTTCTCAAACTGCATTTTCTTACAACTAATTTGGAGGGTTTACAAACAATTTGCAAATAGGCAGATTTTCTGCAAGTAACTTGAAGCCACGAATCCACGAATACTGGATCCATTTCACATGATCACATTCAAATAAAATAATGTCTTCTGAATAGCTGCCCCTCTGCAGCGATCAGGATGCAGGGAAGGGTTAAATAATTGAAACCATAAACCCACAGGGTGATGGCCTCGCTTTGGGAAAGATGCAAACCGTTTCCAGGCAGTCTTAATTGGGTATTCATGTGTGCAATGATTTCAGACTTGTCTGGTGTTAGAGTCTGGTGTAATGACAATCCACACTGGCATGCTGCCAGATTGTATTTCTATGGATTTTTGCACATCATGTGCTGATGTACACGTTGACATGAGCGGAGGGAGTGCTGCGCTATCTCTACTGAGCACACATCAGAAAACAGCCCGGGGTTGTGGCTAGTTCAAAGCGGTTGCCCTTTAAAATACAACAAGCTTTATGGAGTCTTGGTGTGCCAGCGCGCGTTATCAGGCTGGCTGTCGGGCCAAAAACGTTTGATTATCGATTCATGATATTTGCTAAATTCACGGGTGATTTTGTAATGTCCTAAACGGCTGCGGGCGATGACACCAACCAAACAACATGTTCATCTGAACCTCGGCACTTGTAAACATCTCATCCCGGCTGCAACAGACTGAACAGGGAGTGGACACAATAACATTCCAGATATCCTTAAAGTGTCTTGTTTATGAAAGTAGTAATTTTTGCAGAGCTTCTTAGTCACTCTACAACATAACTTTGCAGTTGGTGCTGCTAAATAGAATGAAGAAGATGGAGCGCACTGAAAAAGCCCCTCCGCTGTCAAACGGGATCCCATCAGTTTCAAGGTGTTTTTCTCCTTAAGGAGGCGAATATCATAAGACATGAAACAAAAGCGGCTCCTAATAAATAAATCTTTTCTCCACGCTGACAGACATGTCAGAAATACTGCTGTATGGCTGTCACGTTGGTTTATTTTCACTGTGTTCTTTAACTTTAGGCTTGATTGCATTAAAATTGTTTTGGGAGATAACCTCAGTGGAACGAGAGCAGTCCTTTGCGAGAGCAAACACAACCAGATGAGTGCCCATCAGGAGACGCTTTATTCAATTACTTGTCTGATCTAAAACATATCATTTTGTTATTTTGACCTAGAAAAGACTACTTCCCGTAATAATTAATCACAATGAAACAAAAGAGGTGAGTCTCCGTCAGAGCACTGTCTGAGTTAAATAAGAAGTGTCACATCCGCACGTCTCCATGGTGAGACTGAGCAAAGAAAACTGGGTGTAGCACATTAACCGCTCACTTTTCAAACATTTTTATCTTGGTATTTGGAGGAGAACAAAGCTCTTTTTTTATTATTAAATTAATGAGTTATTTCTAAAAATGCTTACCCAAATAAATACATCAGGTATGACTACTCTTGCTTTTGTGGAGAAAAGTGACACATTAAAAAAAAAAAAAAAAAAAAAAAACCCAAGCACATGTGCAAAAAAAATATAAAATAAATAAAAATTCAATATCAAAAAATAATATATTTCTTGTGTAAATATATGACAACTGAATATGTGACAAGGGTTTAAAGTATCATAGCTTTTGCATGAGTCACTAAGACTTTTTTTTGAGAATTTAAAGAGTTTAAAAGAAAACAATATTGACACATTAATCTGGATAAATTTGGATAATCTGTTGAATCAAGACGCTAAGAAAATTTCCACTGAAGGTAAGATATTGACTGCGCATAACTTTTTAACAAACACTAACTTCAGCAATCTTAAACTATTCCTTTGTTAGTCTTTACATTCACTCCGAGTGACTTAGGCAGGTAATGTTATACATATTGTCGTACTCTAGCATGTGTAATTGTTGGCCATCTGTCACCATTTCTTTAGATTTTACTCCAGCAAATCTGTTTCATAAACTTTGTTCCACTGTTATTTTTAACAAGATAGTAAAATTTTTATGAATATAAATACAAGCTATGTGAAATTTTTATTCTATGATGTCCCAACCAGAGTTTCTGCTGCCGCTCCAGGGAAGAGATACTGAGCCAAAGCTTCCTCCTATTATTCAAAATTCAGTGGCATCTAGTTTCTCTCCACAGGGGATCTGTGTCCTGGTTCAGCACAAATGAATGAATGGGTCATTACCAGGCCTCTGCAGAACTTTGTGCCACACTGAGGTTGTAATTTAGTCATTTGAGTTGGACTAGGGACTCATTGAAAACTTGGACTTCATGATCTGCAGGACGTTGTAAAGGTGCTCACACCAATTTCCACTTTCTATCATTTTACAACCACAAACTTGAATGTATTTTAGTGGGATTTCATGTGACAGATTAATACAAAACAGTGCAATACTTTAATGGAAGGGATGTGGTACATGGTTTTCAACATGTTTTACATCTATTGGCAATTTTACCCAGAATATCCGGTGCAATCTATTTCATAAGATCTGACTAAATCTGTTTACAGGATATTTCTTAGATTTCCCCCCCCCCAGTTTTGACCTTTGACTTGTCCGATTAAGGATTGCCAAGAAGAAAAAAAATGTTGAACAACTTCATAAGAAGTTCCATTTGAAAGTTGCCACAAGCAACTCAAACAAAGATAAATACATTTAAAAAATAAAAGCCAAAGACTTTAGACTGGAGCAAAGGTTCACCTAGTTAACCTAAACATGGAGCCAGAGCGGCAATGGACTGGTTTCGATCAAAGGAGATTTATGTATTCCAATGGCCTAGTCAAAGCCCAGATTGAGAATGAGACATAAGACTTGAAAATTACTGTCCACAGAGACTTTCCATTCAATCTGACTGAGTTTGACCTGTTCTGAAAAGGAGCATGGGCAACAATGTCAGTCTGTTGTGTAAAGCTGATAAAAAATATCTCCCAGACGACCTGCAGCTATCATTGCAGTGGGGCTCAATAAATATGTCCTACTCCTCCCACTTTTACATTATAAGCTGTTTTGTTTAGATTTATCACATAAAATGGCAGTATAATATTTTACATTGAAGTTTATGGTTCTTACAAATCAGCATCTAAAAAAGATTTAAGGGGCATAAATACTATTGCAAGCCACTCTTTATATATATATTGAAAGATTACAGCAATGGAAGCAAGAGCAGCAACAACAATTTTGACAACATGTTTATACTGTAATAAATAAATGGCACACAGAGTAGAAAACCTAAAGAATGTCATCATTTTTATACAATATCTGCCTGTCAGTGGTAGACATTGTGAAACACAGTGGAAGCAGCTTAGGACGTCTAAAAATTCATCACCATGCCGTCATCTGTCCTGTAGCTTTCCATCTCAAACTGTGCACATCTCTTCACAACTCCATTAGAGGATAATGTTTTTATTTTTGGTTCAGCTAACCTGTCGTCGGAACACGGATTAAACTTTTATGGGTGGCACAGTAAAGCTGGAGTAAAGCCTCAGAGGGGATCTGTCTTCCAGCAGCTGCATGCTAAGGAACTTACCCCGAGACAGGCGAGAAGATTTGGGGATGATGCTCCCAAGCCAACACCCTCCGTAATTACCCTGTGTGGACAAAATGACACTTATGTGTGGCAAAACGTGGCAATTTCTAGCGTTTCACCCTACAAAATGAGGACAAAAAGAGTGGAAGATGAGGAGAAGGGATAGTATGTACTGACTTTGTTCCTCACAGGCAGACTGACTCAAGCCTGACCCGTTTGGCTGAGTCATAATATAAAAAACAAGATATTCACCAGGGGGGACACACTCACACAAAATCAAACTTCTTAATTCGGGCTTTACTTCTCTACAAGTTTTCTTGTAATGACATTAAACCTTATCACTTCAAGGATAAACTGTTAAAAAATTTAGTTGATTCATAGTTTCCCTTTTAGGTCTATTTACTGGCAGCATTTTATTTCTATTTCTTCCCACATTTCTTCTGATTTTGCATTTTCCCCACACATATGTCCTTTAGATCATCAAGCAAATGTAATTAATATCAGACAAAGGTAAGCTGTGGAAATACAAAGAGGCAGTTTTCAAATGATTTCATCATTTATCAAAGAAAAATAGCTACCAAACCCAACATGTGAAGGAATAATTGCCCCCTGAGCCTAATAACTGGTTGTGCCAGCCTTGTGCCATCAAGCGTTTGCAATAGTTGGCAATGAAACTTCAGCCCACGCTTCTTTTTAGGAAATGTCTTAATTCAGTCACATTAAAAGGGTTTAAGAGGATGAACGGCCTGTTTCAGGGCACAGCATCTCCTGTGGATTTGAAACTGCTGTATGTAACTTTTGTACAAATATGTTTTTTTCCATATTTGTGAAAACTGTCACCATGGCATGACAGTAGAGTATGAGGCAGATAAGCTGCGAAAAAATGAAGCCCTTCCTCCACTTCCTTGAGGCATATTGGGATTTACAGAAATGCACCTGGTCAAAAACAACCAATCAGAGCCAGGAGGAACTTGTGTACGCGCTGCTAAATTGTGCTAACAGCTTACCAATTAGCATAACTTAATAAGTTAATGTACCATCAGTTGTAGCAAATTGTTATAGTTGATGGTACATGCCATCACCCTCCATGTCTGACTTGTGGTATGTTCTTTTCCTGAAATGCTGCGGTAATTTTAGATGTAGCAGGATGTACTCGTTACAAAAACATTGGCTTGTAAGGAGTTTCTGGGAAATCTGAGACAGGCCTTTTGTTTCTTTTTGGTTCCACCACTGGGTTTAGGTAGAAACTCACCCATAGATGCAACTTTTGTCCAGTATTTTTGTCATCGTTACATCAAAAACACTAACCTTAGCTAAGGCAAGTTGGGGCTGCAGTGTTTTGCTCTGGCTTCTTCTATGACCTCCTGAGTAGATTTCCAATGCATTCTGGGAGAAATGTTGATAGGCTGGGCTCTCCTGAAAGGTTCACCTCTGTTGCATGTTTTCTCTTTTTGTGGATAATGGCTCTGGCTTTTTGAGATTCTGCAGCCTACTTCATGCTGCCAGACAAGTTCTACTGGGGTGATTTCTTGACTAGACAGGTCTGGTATGAATCACACTTGTGACCCAACTTTCCATAAGATTTGTAATCATTGTTAAATTATAATTTAGGAGGAGTAATTTTTTTTATAAAAGGCCAGGTTGGCTTGGATTTATTTTCCCTTCCAATAAATGAAATAATTATTTCAAAACTCAACTCACATTTTCATTGATTGATTATTTGAAACATGCAAAAACAAAAACAGGACAAATCTATTCGAGGGGAAATACTTTACTTTTCGACAGCACCTTTTTTATTAACCCTTTCATGCATAGTGGTCACTGCAGTGGACAGCAATCTAAAAACCATTTTCTTGTGCTTCTTGTGGATTTTTATGTTATAAATGCACACAGACCACTGAAGTGGACACTAATGCATCATAAAATACACTATCAACTACTGGCCATCAGCTGCAAATGCAAGAAAATGTTTTTGTTAAATCCAATATGGCCGACAGACAAAACAGCACGCCAACCAACTCGGTCCCTCCTTCTGCTGTAGACGACTCTGGCAGGCAAAGAAAAAAAATACTGTGACATCAGATAACCCCTACTACTGATGTATTTTTCAAACAACAACTTTCTATTTGGAGAAAATTACAATTGATCATCTAAAAAAAATAAAATAAAATGCAATTTTTTTTCTACCGTTTTTTTATGCCTTAAGAAAATAACAAAAAAATTGGAAAAAAAAAATCATGACACAAAGGATCATAATTCATGCATGAAAGGGTTAATTTTGCTGATCGGCAAAAGGGGAACGTTTTCGGCTCTTCAGTGATTAATTCTCTTCTCTAACCTCCTATTGCATTTCTCTGCGTTTAATATTCCAGGTCAGAGCCAGTGCTATTGCCCAAGACCAAGACCAGAGTTATGACTATGCCAGCAACAGTGTCATACTTCATCTGGATGCGGGTGATGAGGTTTTCATCAAACTGGATGGGGGCAAAGCTCATGGGGGCAACAGCAACAAATACAGCACCTTCTCGGGGTTCATCCTCTACGCCGACTGACGACCGGGCAGAACAGGAGGCTCGGAGGTGAAAGGTCCCAGCCGCAGACATTTACTTCCTGACTTCCACTTGGCATTCTTGCAGTGAGGTTAATGTCACAGTCACCGCTCCACAGTCTTTAAAGTAACGTAGTGATGATGCACGCTGCAGTTTTGTAGTTTTTCGCTAATCTCTTAATCTGTCTCAATCCAACATGAATACATACTGGGTGCCTATGCTGCTAACATTATGGACATGTGTCATGCGGTAGCAACTGTGACGGCGCAGAGAGGCCATGCCATCATTCCTCAGCTGTCATGTCAAATTCAAGTCTGGAAATCCCACAGTGGCGGAGGCCTCAGTGTTAGTAAATGTGCTCTCTGGGTTTACTGTATGTTATGGTTCTGTCTTTGCTTTCACATGCTGTCTGTATGATAAGATGTTTTCCATCAGTGGAGGAGGAGTCCTGCCTCAAGAAATTTGTCAAAAATTTGGATGCAAGAATGAGATTATGATGTCTGAATGCCAGAGTGTAAGAAAAGGTTCCAATGTGACGATTTGAAAAGGCGTGTCATACATCGGACCTGCATTACATCACATATCGGCGCCTCTGATGAAGATGTAGAAAAAGTCTTGAAATTAATCTTCTGTAGCATAAGTTTCACAAAAAACTACTTACTTTATGCATTTATTGCAACTGTAGATACTGTAAATGATTTTTTGCCTTACTTCAGTTTTCATGTTCTCTTGTCTTTTCCATTCTGAAGACGGCCTTCATGTCATATATTTATACCCCATGAAAACTGGAAGTCATAGACCAAACATTAAGAACGATGACTGCAAGCAAGTAGTTATAGTCTAGCCCTGTTCATATCCTTGTGGCCCAATGTCTTGGCAACATCTGTGTCTCACTCAGGTCAACACATTGGTCACCATCCAAAAAACCCCCTAAAAGTCTCTTAAACCACATTTATATGCCAAACTGGATTGTGCAGGTGGTTCATTAGATGCTAAGTTCGTTCGTTAAGTGCTAATCAGCCCAGGATTAATGTGCTGCATTGATTAGCACCTCAATATGTAGTGCTATATACCGTACACAAACGGAAGCACAAATCTTAAAGATACTTAACAGTTTTGAATCTCACTGCAAAGAGACCCAAAAATTAGCTTAAATTGTAATCTCCTAAAAAGAAGAGTGACATGTTTCAAAACAGCGTTACAGTTTCTCTGATATTCCAGTGAAGTCAAGGCAAGCTACGCTGCTCACGCCGGATTTGATCATTTCCGATGTCCTAATGTAATCTTTTCCAATATAAGACAAGTTTATTTTAAGACTATTGACACATCTTTACCAGGAGAGCTAATAAGAGTGGTGGGTGCTGTGTGTTATATTTGGCATATTGTATAAAATGTAAATTCATTATTGACTCTGTATCTCAATACAGACAAAGCATTATCAACCTTGCACATTTTATTGTGTTTCTAAAAACAAAAACTTAATGTATTGATTGATGACTGTGTGATTTTATTATTTCCTGTGCAGGTTTAATTATTTGATCAATGCATGTAAAGTCAAAATGTTTTGTTTCCATAAAACGATAAATAATGATTTAAAACTGTATTGAAAAGCAAGACGTGGACATTATTTGCTGCCTTTACTCACAAACTTCAATTAAAAGAATAACGTCTTCAGCATTTACCAACATTATACACAGTTAGTGTCACTCTTCTCATCAGGTTCACTGATAAGCCACTCTGATCTCCTCATTAAAGTGTGAAACAAGCCTTTAGTCCTTCAAATGTTAAACAAAAAGAAGAATCACAGCAGCACAGCAAGAGCCAATCAACACGGAGGACATCACAGCTATGTTAAATGCCAAATGAAGCGGGGGATTATTGTGATTTACAATCAAAGATGATATGTTGGTTTTGCTCTTTTAATGGGTGTGGATGTGGTGAGATACGGCAGGAGCGAGTTAGGAGACGGGTGTTCGGACAGATCACAACAAAGCTTAGATCTGCGCTGTAAAGTGATGGGGGGGAGGGGGAGGGGTAAAATTAGGCCCTGCCGTGACTGCAACACAACTGTCAGAGACCAGAAAACAGCTCTAGGGCATGAACTGTTGAAACTGTCCGTTTTATCAAGAGCTTCTTTGACGATATGAAATTCTTTGGACACGATTCACCTTTGACACGGGCCACCAAGCTGTCCCTTATTCAGTTTGAAGCACAAACTTGAAAGTTCAAAAGTAAAAAGTTAGGGATTTTCTTAGATATGGAAGCAAAGGATTAATTCAGTGCAACATCATTAAAAAAAAAAAAAAAAAGAGATCGCCACAATGACTTCTACTGTCTTGCCTGTTATCTTTTTAACTGCTGTGTGCATTAAAAGCCAGAACACCCTCTGGTCTAAACCGAAGCCTGTCTTAAGACAGCAAAAAAAATTCCTCCAGACACAATTAAGACTGAAGTTTTGTGCATAGGCAGAGGTCAACAGAGCCACACGGCCGTATAGAATGCCAGGCCAGCACAGGCTGCTTTCTGCTTGCAGGGTGAATGAGCACATCGTCACATTAGAGATGTCACGACGTCAAAGACAAATCCCCCCGGTGGTGGGAGAAGCCGAGCTCTCGCTGCACAGACCCCAGGATGCAGCGGATTTTCTTGGAGTCTTTGAGTGAAAGTGTATCAACAGCCTGCAAATATTGAACACTTCAAGCAAATTATTTTGTCTGAGTGATCATCAGCAAAACACAGGTTCTGTCTCCTTTCTTTCTGATAGCAGCCAAGAGGCTGCTTCAGTTCGATGAATGAAAAAAGCTTTAGACATGTTGCATGGATTAGAAACAAAACACAAAGATGTACAGAAGTGGTGTCCCTCCTGCATTTTTCCTGTTTTTGGATCACTTCTGATTTCCTTTATTAAGGGTAAATACAAAAAGAAAAATGGCTAATGTGAAAAAGTAAACCTAATTACTGGTAGTAAACATTAAGTACTTTTAATGACAAGCAATCAGTCTTTTATGATGCAGTGGAGGGACTTTTTGGCCCACTCTTCTTTGCAGAGTTGTTTTAATTCAATTTCATTGTAGGGTTTCAAGCATGAAAAACCTCTTTAAGGTCAAGCCAAAGAATCTCAACTAGATTCAAATCCTAACTTTTACTAGGCAATGTCCATTTAGGGATTTTTTCTCCAGTTATTTAGAGGTGGGTTTGCTGGTGTACTTTGAATCATTGACTGCTGCTTAAACCAAGCAGGCATCATGATTTTCTAAAAGAGCAAAATTCATGGTTCCATCATTTATGACAATTTGTTCAGGTCTTTGTGCTTGATTGACTGAAAAGCAAAAACAGAAAAAATTTGGAGACACTGGTCCCAAAGTCGCCCCTTGGGAGTCCTTCGGGTGGGTTTGAAATCTCTGCTGCCGCCTCTAGCGCATTCATCGCAACAAGACACAGATTTAAGCTTTCTTCTGGGAGGTGCAGTAAGCTTCTTTTTATTTACACTCTTTCACAGAGCTTTGCAGATATTTGAAGAATTTCATCTGGATCTATTTTCATAGCACGTAAGCTGGGGGGGATTTGCCATATTAAGTCTCGGCAGTGGACTTAACATAGGTAATCTTAGGTTTATGCAAAAGCCACAGGAAGAACATTTTGAGTTGTTCATTTACACACGTCGCCTTACAAGGAAACAGAGACAGCTGCAGTCTGACATTTGCAGGGGCAAAGTTGTTGAGGCGTGAGTCTTATCAGGCTACTGCAGAGCGCGCGCACGGACCCTCGCAGAGACGCGCGTGCGAGTGTGTGGGGTCAACGCTGTACGCGTGCACGCCTTCATGTCTCCGTAGAGACGGGACCCGGCCTCCCATGAAATGTCTGAAGTGACGTTAATGAGCCCTTGCTGTTGTTATCTTGAGTATTCCTACTTAACTCACCAGGGGGAGATCCGAGTCAGAGATAGATGTTTTAACTGTCAGGCCAAATTGCCCTTCATGCCAATGCACACTTCCTACGACGAAACAAGCGAGCCACCTTCCCACACTCTTCAGCGGCGTTTATTGGTGTGGGCACGCAATCGTGACGTCTGTTTCTTACTACGGGTTTCGCACAGCGACTTAAAACAATCTATATTTTCTCCCTACTTATTCATTATGACAGTGCCAGGGATCAAAACAACACAACACAAACACTCTACACATGCCAGACTTAGAGGCTGTGCTTTGGATGCAACAAAAAAACGCCGATTATATTACGGTCACAAATGGGTCATAAAAGGACCAAACATGTCAATGAGAATCAAACCTTTGGAGAAAAGTCTCCACGTAGTGAGCCTATCCACCTGTGTGAAAAAAAACCAAAAAAAAAACCTTCTCAGCACCTTTTTGATGTCGATAACCACTGACGTAGAGCAGAATCTTCCCTGCTGCAGCGCCGTCTCTTTCAGATGTGTCATCTCAAGGGTCACCACAAGCCCGAGTGTATCACCTTGGATCCTAAAAATAAACGGTAAGTGTTAACGTACACTGTAGCTGAACTCTTTCCTCAGGCAGCCGCAAGATCTGTGGAGCAGGAAGCCTCTTGCACTTATGCAAGATGAAGTTTGCAAACATGTCAGCAACACTGTTTTTTTAAGAGGGGACAAGAGTGACCAGAGGACCTACAGTGCTTTGCAAAAACGTTCATGCCCCTTGGACCTTTTCCCATTTTGTCACGATTCAGCCCCAAACTTTAGCATGAACGCAATAAATAACAGTGAAGTTGAAGGGAGCGGATGCATGTTTTTAAAACGTTTTGCTAATAAAAATCTGAAAATTGTGGCCTCATTTAGATTTAGATACCCTTTACTCGAACACTGCTTAGTAAAATCCAGTGTTTTGGATGCAGTGTTTAATTCATCAAATAAAGAGCATGTCACACTGTGAACCTACTAAGACATTGTTGGAGGATTCAAAACAGAGGCCAGAGCAGGTGACTCAGAAAAGATTAAAACAGTTTTTATAATAATATTGAGAATGTGCGAGCAGGAACAGACTCTGCAAGAAAGTTAGGACGATGAGTGATAGGTAAGGCAATCAGAAAGTAACATTCAAACAAGGAGAAAAGATTTACCCGGGTCATTTCCCAAACTTTCCTCTTCCAGGACTTCGTTTGGCTAGAATACTTGACAGAGAGAAAAGTCTTTGTTTATTGGAAATTGTTTCAGCGGGACTGTGCCAAGAAGAATGGTGAAGCCATGGAGAGAAAAAACTCCAGCAGCCATGAAAGCTTGTTTACACTCAGCACTACAATGGTCAGGTTTCACCATGAGAAAGCAAATGATCACTTCGTCCACAATCCTTAAATCTGTCGTCATCTATACTGGCTA
Organism: Poecilia formosa; assembly: GCF_000485575.1. NCBI lineage: Eukaryota > Metazoa > Chordata > Actinopteri > Cyprinodontiformes > Poeciliidae > Poecilia > Poecilia formosa. The sequence continues at coordinate 1,999,603 of NW_006800034.1, forward strand.
AGTCAGCAACTGAGATGAGAGATGAGTCAGAACAAAATCTCTCTGATCAGATGAAACCAAATTTAAAAAAGGACAGGTAATACTGAACATTACCCTGAACTTACCTTCCTCACTATGAGGTGTATGCTGTCACCATCCAGTGTGAGTGAACTTCAGTTAGTTAGCAAAGATCTGTTGATCAGGTAGAGACACAATCCCCCAGGTTTTAGGGACACGTGCCTCTATAAAGTCACACATTTTGAAAAACTAAATTTCCTTCAGCTTTACAACTACGCACCACTCCATGACAGCTTATAACTCAGTAAAACACTTTGGTGTGTGACTATATCATGACAAAATGGGAGAAAGTTTCAAGGAAGTACAAAAGAAGGCTTAAAACGATCACAAAGAAGCTAAAAGGTTTGTGATCAACTCTGCATCAGTTACAGCTGTAATTACAGGGTATTCAACGAGTCATGGCACCCCTAATCGCAGCTGCTCACAGCAGCTCCCGCCTCACTGCCCACTTCAAATGGTGCCTCAGGCATCAAGATCCTTAAAGTGAAGCTCTGAAAAAGTAATTCCACCCCAGATCTGATTAAAGCTACAAACAAGCTCAGCTAATATATTTTGAGGAGATTGCCTTTACATCAAAGCCATAAACCATTTTTTAATGCTTAAAATCTTCAATAATTTTCAGTGGTAATTTAATGCTCTTCCAGCCATGGAGTATGTTTAACTTTCAGTGGCATTCCTGTTTTTCTATTCTGTTGGATTAACTCTAGACTTGGAAGTGGAGTGGTCTTTGTCCCCAGAAGGATTTCAAAACTATAATCTGACTATTTTAGAATAATGGGATTTTTAGAGGTCTATAATTATCTTCAAGATTTCTTGCTTGATTTCTGTAGATTTTGTCAGTAGGGCTGCATTGTATGAATCCAAATAAGATTTGTGACGCGTTTATAAAATTACAAAACAGATAAAAAGGCTGTTGTTGGGATTAAATTCCAAGAAAGCCTGGATTTAAGATAGTTCATTACAGGTTTTCAAAAACATTGATGAAGAACGCCATATTTGATGGCTACAGGGGTAAATAACTTCAAATTGTGTTGAATCCGTCTAGGTTTAGCATTGTCTTCTTTCATTTTATATTTCTGCTTAGTAGTTTATATATAAGAAGTTATACGTTTTAGGATTTATGAATGGTAGGTTCAACATGAAATGTCTGCATGTACCTTTTCAATCAAGTAATTTAAATGATTGTTTTTGAAATATGGATAGTAAGTTATTTGAATAATAAAAAAATCAATTAAATCTTTCTTATGATGGCGCACCAGAAAGTACTGTACGTAAATATTGTTTTTTTTATTTTACACAGTTACATGGATTTGAAACCATTTTTTTTTTGATTCTTTATATTTTTCTTTAACAAAACATTTTGCTTACAAGAATCCATAAAAAGAAATATCATCACCCGGCTCAGTATGGGATTTGCTTTGCGGCTACGGTTGTGTTTGGAATAAACAAGAGAACACAACATTTGATGCTCCAAAAACTGATGTTACCTGATGCATGCGCAGCGCAAAAGGTGGAGATGCACTGAATTAATCACCTTGCATTACGGCAGAGGCACGGCTGCATGTGTGCACACATTACCCCGTGTCCCCTGTGCTCCTTGAGAGAACGTGACATCGTGCAGCGATCTCCCCTCCCTTCTCCTGCCCGTGATCAGGCTTGATAAGGGCCCTGTCCGCTGTGTCAGTGACTCAATACCAACGGCCTTGTTCCCTCATGTTCCTGACTGAGCCGGGCTAACGCGTGGGGACAGGTTGAGTCATGTTGCTGGAGATGCTCCGCTGGCGTGTTGCCCGTCTCTTCACCTCACCACGGCCTCGTGGATGCAGCCTGACATTAGACTATGGAAGTGCTGCGAGTGTCCCTTTCCCCAGTACGACACTAGATGCCAGAGTTCAGGAGTGCTGCAGTTGCTGTAGTTTCTCGGGCTAGTTTATTCCACTTGTTGGTGTCGAGCTGCATTTGGGGCTTTTGCGTGAAGGGAGAGGATGCACATGTTTTGTAGTTTCTTCTCGTTTCTAACTGCTTTGGCAGACCTGTAAACTAGATAATTTAAAGGAAATTAAATTACAGCAATTATTCAAGGAACTGAGACTTGACTGAGCTAATGAGATGCTTTCATCGTTGTCTCCCAGCATTGCTTTATTTAACTCTATCCATAATTTCTGACAAGTTTTCCTGCCCGTGCTGAAGAAAAGAATCCCTCAGCATAACTCCACCATGTTTTCCCATGATGTGGGGAGTTTCGAAGTTATGCCACAGCTTTTCCACCAT